>NC_045646.1:14582500-14818302 GCF_009829145.1 Chiroxiphia lanceolata
CAAAAAAAAAGAGTGAGCTTAAAGATTCCTAGAAGTTTTCAAATAATAGCCTGCACAAAGCCCATATTTGAAATCAAATTATGAGAAGAAATTTGCCTATAAAAAATGCCATACATAAGATGGAAGCATGAAAAATAAACCCACATAACCTTTTTTTCAATCTGAAAATCAGTGATGGAAAAATTACTGCATTTTTAGCTGCATATGAAATGAGTTTCCTACTTATATTTTCCATGATAAAGAGAATAGATACTCATTTAAGCAGACTTAAGACACGTGATTATTTTCTAAAAGATTTGTATCAATCAAAATCAAATAACCCACCAGTCATGGTTTTTCTCATTCAATAAAACATCTGTCACAAACCTGTGCCATACAGACCACAGGCTGAACTGAAGTCTCAGGAGTGTATGCAGCATCCTTCAAGACACTGATTCAATTTGACATTCCAAATATTAATAGCAATATACATATTCTGCTTTAGCACTTACATAGCACTTTATTTCTCAAAGCAAATATGATGGTTTCTCAGGATCTATTAACACTGAAAAATATTTTTCTGATCTTAATTTAGATAAAGTCTGAATACTGATCTGTTCTGCTGCATAGACTTTTCACATCCATAATGTTGGCAGGGATGGACTGAGATTAAAGCAGTATAAAAAACACAGTTATTAAAGCCAAAACAATTAAAATAAAGGCAAGCAAACATTCTCCTTGTATGTCATCTTGCATTTAGGAGTAAAGCTTTGGCCTCACTGAAGCCAGGATTTCCTCCAAAGTATTAACAAATACCTCTGTAAATCCTCTACCAGCAAGAACCAAAATAAGGAAATCAAGAGTAAAGATATATGAGTGTAACTCTAGCAGTTGGCATCTTTCCATCAACTTGACTGGATGCCAGCATGAGGAATTCCACTGTCAGTTATCATTGGGTTAGAATTGCTGAATATTATCCTGAGTGTACAGCAGTGTATAACCAGGAGTGGAATCTGAAATGCTATTTCATCAAAAATGCCTCCTTATGAAAAGGTTTCTTTTCCATGACACAAATGTTTCAGTTCAGTAAGGTATTTCTAGGTCAACTACACTGCACACACAGAACTGAGCTTGATGACTTCCTGTGGAAAAAGAATTCAGAGTGAATTTCAGTAGGAAGTTGACTAAATTCCCAGTGTGCCTCTAATGCCATTTAAGAAAAACACACACAGGCTATTCAGTGACCTCTAAAGGGAAGTGCATGCCTACAACTCTAGAAAATACAAATCAAATGAAAAGGACAGATGTAATGGAGACATATTTTTTAAATGTTAAGTGTTATGAGCCTTTTTTTGTACCACAAATAAACTTTATTATGCTAATACACTGCAATCAACTATGACTGCTTTTATGCTGTGAGTAATGGGTAGAATTAAACAAAGCCACCAGCATAGTAGAGTTGACCTCTGAAAACTGAACTCTGCATTTTTCCTCCAACAGTTTATATTATTTTATTTCTGTAGCCTTTGGAAAGAAGCTAACTCAGGACTCAGCAAGTTATAGAGTTTCTCTGGCACAATCCAGTGTCCCTCTGCTTTGCCCCCTGCAACCTCTCCTGTGCACCAAGGTTTAGTCTGGTCACCTTCATAGTGGCATCTCACCTAGGCATGTTTCCACCTTCACACAACAACATGGCAATAAAGTATCAGAAGCCACACACAGGACATGTCTTTGTGGAAGTAAGGGAAAAAAAAATCAGTACAAAGTCAAAAATTCCTGTCTAAAATGAAAGAGATATCCCTGCTACATTGCATTCAACACAATCTCATTAGATTAATACTAAAGATTTAACATACATTTATGTAAAAATTATCCCTGCCTGTTATATTTGTTTGACTTGTAAAATATTTATGTTAAAATCTATATTCCATGGTCCTTCTGATAAAGCTTGCAGAGTTGTTTGAAGATCCAAAAGGACATGTGTGCCCCTCATGTGCAGTATAGTATTTTAATTTTAAATTGCATTGTGCCCATCAGAGCTGGGAAAAAGCCTCAGACTGCCAGCTCTCCCAACATCAAGCACCCCTCTGTATCCTCCACAAAGATACAGTGCACGAGCAGCACAGAGTGAACTCGAGGCCCTTGCTCAGTACAGGCTAAATCCTGGGGCTGAGACTGCATTGCTCCAGCCCAGCTATAGGAATGAAGGATACAACCCCATCCTGGGATAATTAGCCACGAAGCCCTATAGTTTCGGGTTCTGTGGTGCCCAGCAAAGGGCAAGAGAGGCAGTGGCTGTACAGAGAAAACCTCTTACCCTCCAGGACCTCGTCAACAGCAGCACAGAATCCCCAGACCAGAGCACACGTTTTTGCCCCAAACAGCCATTGTAGGCAACTGCTTCCTTTGTTAGCCCTGATTGCAGAAATCCCACAAGCCCTTTGAATCACAACAGGATCCCTTATTCTTCGCTGCAAAACTTGCTGGCTCTTACCTTTGTCATAGAAGCAGCTGCCTAAACTGAGAATTTACTTTATGCGCCAACCAGCAGGTGAACTTCATGCCCAAGCAAAGGTAGTGTCTTCACCGGAGTAACAGTTTAACATATGTGAAAACAATATTCTTATTATTGCCTTTATCATTTATGACAAGAACTTTAATATATGGCTAAATTTCCACTTGGAGAAATCAATACTCTTAAATAATAACTAAGATTTCAGGTCTTTCAATCACAATGCAAAATAACCTACTATTAACTTTACAAATGAGAACAAAGTTAAAAGGCTTCTAGCAAATTACCAGTGAATCACCAGAATTTGCTTCAGGCAGAGATATTATTCCTAAATTGTTGCCAGTGATCTATATCTTCAGTGGTTTTTTATTGCTAATTTGCACTGGTTTCTCATACTCTTCTTCTAATGCATCATTACAGGAGCCAGATAATTTGTACTGCTGCCAATAACTGTCTCAAGGTAAGGCTGTTTAGGTAGAGCAAGAATAATGCACAGTAAGACTGAGCCTTCAAAAAGAATTCCAAATTAAGGCATTGTTATGGAAAAAAAAGGAATCACTTAACAGAACAGAAAGCTACATCCTTAAGTATCTCGCTTTCAAAATCAAGGCCGTCACAACTAAAGTACTACCTTAATAATATACTGTTAAGGGCTTTCTTTCTTAGTTATTAAAATTCTGTTTGCTTTCTTGTATGTCATAAAAACATACTGGGTCAATATGTACTTGAAAGTATTGTGAAGAGTGACACAGGCATCTAGAAGAATTAAATTGTAATACTATGGAAAATAAAACAAAAGATTACATATACCCTGAGATTTCTCATACTGCTCCAAACTTTGATTGTATATAAGCCACCTTAAACATTAAAACTTTACAAAGCTGGTCAGTTATATAGAGGCTAGTGATAATAATTTATAGATCAATAAAAAATGATTTAAACAAAATCTAATAAAAGCTCAAGTAAAAATGGATTGGTCATAAGCAGTACTCATTTCATCTTTGATATGACACGTTCTTTCTTTCATATCTTTCTTTGACTACACTATGGATTTTTCCTTTCAACAAACCTTCTCAGTGTGTTCTAGGAGGACAGCTGAGTAGCACTGAGTAGAGTCAGTGTTAATACAGCTCATGCAGCTGAAGCAAAGGACACTGGAGAGGATCCTCCAGAGAACCAATCTCAGACTCAAAATCACCCCACAAGCAGAAAGTCTGCAATCCCCCTGTGCATGCACTCCTGTATCACACACATCACAGAAATGGAGCCCAAAGCACTTCTTTTTGAGCACTCACGTACATATACGCAAGTACTGGAAGCCTCTCACCCCATCCTTGAGGTTTGTTTTTACACAGTCCTGCTGAATTCATCTGGATTTGTACACGGTATTGTGATCTTTACAAAAGGCAGAGAGTTGCTACTCTTACGATTGTTCTTACAAACTGTTGGTATTTGCTTTGTCTGCACCCATAACATCTTCCCATTTTTTAAGTTCAAAAGTTTGGAGACATTCTTTGTCTCCAAATACAGTATTAACTGTGCATTTCTGTGGAGCTTGGTGACAATGTGCTGTCCTGTGGTGGTACGATCAGGGAAAAGATTAAATGCAAGAAAGAGGCCTGGTTGACAGTCTGACTTCGGTGCTCCTGTCTGACAGGGCGCAGAGATGAACTGGCTGGTGACACGAAGAGCTAAAAGGGGAGGAAAACAGACCTGTCACGGATGGCTGACAGGTGACTTGAGAGCAATGATTTTTATTCCTTTCTGTAAATGAGGGCCAAAACCAGCAGGAATGTCAGGCTCCAGTTTTCCCTGCCCGGTCAGGTGCCACGCAAGATGCTGGACATCCCAACACAGAACATAACAAGGTAGAGAGGTGCATTCTCCAGGATCCTGCTCAATTTAGCTCCATTACTTTAATAACATAACTTTAATAACTGACGATTATTTTATATTACTTATCCCCTTAACCCAGTGGGTACATTGTGTTGCTAAAGACTAATTTTCCTTAATATGTAGAATTTCCATGAACACTGAGGTTTCTCAGTACTCGTGGCTCTGATTTCTTTCTCTAATTCTGTTTCTAGAGGGACATTCTCCTTTCCACTGAACTGTAGAGCTCTGCTGAATATTTCATTCTCTGTCCCTGTGCAGAACCAGCATGAAAAGCTATTCCATATGATAAACTGATACAGAATAACAAGCCAAGATCCCCAGCCGGATCAGAGAGAGCTTGTTTCATTATTTTAAACACGAAGCAAAAAAAAGAGTGAAAAAGCATTTGAATCACAGCTTTGGCCCTTACTAACTGTAGTTTGCTCTTGGCAATGACCTTCATTTGAAAGGAACCTCCTCTGAGCCCACTACAGTCACCTAGATGGACAACCCTCTTAATGAAATGGCATCTCTTGAAGAGATAGGATTGAAGAGTTTGACTTAAAAACTTACTGTCATTACAAGCCACTAGTTTTCCACATAAGTTAAATCAACACATGGCAGGTAGACTAAAAAATAATTAACAAAATGACACACAACAAAAAGAAATGCGGGATTCCTGGAAAAAAACAGGAAGGGATTGGGTTTGAAGCATCTTTGAAGATATGATTGGCTTACTCAAAGGTATTTTCAAAAGGGCCACCCTTTGCCTTCATTTCTATCTATTTTGTCTGATATATTGTGCTATCATACAGCATTTCTCTGAATTCATACCAAACAAGCCCATTCACTGCTTACTTTCCCAGTGCTGCAGGTGTCAGCTCTACAGCAAGTGCCAGACTTAGATGAATGATTTGATAAATGTGCAGGCACAGTCATGCTTTCCACTTTGTTTGCAAAGAAAAGACAACATGACTTTTTCCTTACTTAACTTTACTCATTATCGGATTTCTTTTTATTTTTAATTATGTAAAAATTAACCTTATTTTCTCCTCAACTAATATTCTTCATAAAGGTAGCAGAAGCCCTAGCTTAAGAATATAGATATATTTTCATTTTTTGAGAAAAGTTAACCAACCTAAAAGACACTATTTTTGAGAATACTAGAATATAAATATAAATCTCCAATATAAATCTTCAAAATTATCTAAACTTACTAAACTCTAACAAACTTGTGTATATTTTACATTATTATATAAAAATTCAAAAGCATCAGTATGAATTTATATATGAGCATACTGTGAAAATAATAATGATTTGGATTTTTATCTATCTTAACTCAATTTGCTGGCAAATCAATATGCAAAAGATATGTTTCTATTAGCTTATTCTTTAAAATCCAAGAACAGTTTCCCACTAAGAAATCCTATTTAGTCTGCATTTAATTACAGAAAATTGTATTGCACCCATTTTTATGTCCTAAACAGCTACACTATAAAAATAAAGAGATAGAAGAATCAATACTCCACTCAAGTGATACATAAATCTGAGTATCACCAAATACTGTAGGCCTGCACTTATAAATTACTTACCTCAATAGAAAGATATAAATTACAAGGTGTAAATAGCACTAACAGAAAACTTTGTGGGGAAAAATTTAAAATGTGGATCAGGATACAAAAATAACAACTAATCAGCTTATTGCTTTAGTTAACAAAGCTCCTCTTAGAGATCAAGTGTTATGCTCCATTTAGTAATAAAAGCATAAAATATATGCAATTTTCGCTCAGACAGTAAATGATGAAGACTACTCAGGTTTTACTTGTGCTGTTCTGTCATAAATAACTTTAAACTTTCTCATTGGTTTGTGTTTGTTTGGGGCTTTTTTTCCTTAACTACTGGAAAAACTAAAGGCAACAATTACTTACCTGCACTAATACACACAAATGTTTTCATCTGGGAGGCTTCTAAATAAGCACCCAAATAATCCCTCAGATTCTAAATATCTAGTTGGTTGGGGTTTACTAAATGTTAAAGAAATCAGCTGCTGAGGTTGTTTTCATTTGAGCTGCAGGTATGTCAATGCATTGCATGCAGCCTTTGGATGCCATCTATGAAACTGTGGAAGTAAAAAAAAAACCCAATAAAAATAAATACATCAACATCTAGTCTGCAACTAGGACACCATTTCCAGCCTGGGCATATCTTTCCCTTGTGGTTACTAGGGAAATGATTACTTGATGTTAAGAATTCATTATATTGATGGAGGGACTATTTATAAAAGGTTCAACACAAAGGAAGGTGTGTAGCTAAAAGCAGTGAGAACTGGCAGCCTCATCTCAGGCATCTCTTCATTTGATTTATGAAACCATGCAAACGAGTCATAGTCCTGCCACAGCTTCTTTCTCCAGCTATACACATTCTAGAAATTGCCCATCCACAGTTATATGCAGAAATGCTGCAAAGTGAGAATGTTAATCCTCCTCTTTCTTGCACATTCCCTCTACCCTGTTCACATGAACTCCTCATGCCCAGCAGCTACTATTTCCTTCTTCAGCACCTCAATGCTTGACCCTTAGAGGGACCTTCTTCCACATTGTGTTTGGAGTCTCAAGGTTTACCAAAGGTCAGAGAACAAGAGGGAGGATGGAGGAGGAAAGATTCACAATAAAAGCACAAGTAAATCATAAATGGTGACTGGTTCTTTGTGTCAAAGTGCTTCAGGACAGCAAGTTGAGAAACAAGAGGCTTTTGAATTTCAGCATGTCCCAAAGGTGTATAGAGAAAAAAGTCCTAGTTAGACAGGGCCTGAGTGCCCACTTGAGGAGCTAACCTTGAAAGAAATCTCTGCATTGGTAATTAATTTATACCAACAAGCTGATGGACTTACTGCCAATACACCACAAATCTGAGGTTAATTCCTGCCAGAGAAGAAGAAAATGGCAGTGAAAACTGCAGAAAGCAAAAATGTGTTAACAGAACTATAGAATGAACATCACACCTGGCGCTGCAGCCACTCCATGATAACCACCCGAAAAGCTGGTTGGGCAGCTGGGCAGCTGGCTGGGCAGCTTCACACATGTGAAGACTGTGTAAATCGAGTTAAAAAAGGAATAATGAGTTAGGGAACAGTTTAGGAAGAGAACAGACAAAAGAAGACTGTGGTGTTGTTTGTTTGGGTGGGTTTTTTCCAGAAAATGAAGCATGTCCAAAAAATTAATTATTTTGCCAGTGTCTTGAAAAAAGCTAGAAGAGAAAGCAGCTCCAACTCAATACACTATTGTGGATTACTCAGAAAGTGCAACTCATAACTTTGGCCATCTCTTACTTCACTTACATCCCAGAGGCCACTTACATCCCCTGTGTAAGGGCAGGAACAGTCACAGTTCAACTTTTACAGTGAAATGAGGCAGTGTCTTTTCTCTCCACAATGGCATTGATAGTCAATTCACTGAAGTTTATAAAGCACTTTGGTTTCTTTAACTGAAAATACTGCATTCTGGATCATTATCTCATCTCTGGCAATATGATACAGACACTCAATAGCAAGTTTAGCATTTATTGAAGTGTTACTCTGTTCTGCCTTCACAATCTGCTCTTCGATTACTGCCAGTTAACTCATGACTGACCAAATCTACTGCTGGACTTTTCGTGATCTGTGAAAGCATTTTAAAAGCAGCTTTAAAAATTCCATCTGCTTTTTTTAATTCTATTTCATTTTTTGAACTCTATTCCACTTTCTATCAGCAAGTTATGTGAAGCACCTCTGGTTATGTACTGCTTTTTCAACACTGTATTCCAGAAAAAAATGACATTAAAGTTTCCATCTAAGTGCACTTTGTTTCATCATACCAGTACATAAGCAGTACTAGCTTTAAAATTTAAATGTAATTAGTTAATAGAAAATGTAAATATGACACAGATACCTACTTTCCACAGCAGAATGAAGAACAGCTCAGAGAAATGTCACAAGAGGGACTCAGATGGTGTTCTTGGTACGTGTTTTGCACCATCATCCACACATCTTTTTTTTAAAAAAAAAACCAAACCAAAACCAAAACCACAGAAAACCACTGCTTACTTCCTTCTATAATGCTAAAGAAGGGACAAAGAAAAAAATATTTTATCTAGCCCTATTGATTTTACAGATTTGGATAAGGTTATAATTTTACTCAAAATGTAATAACTGGAGATTTTTAGTCAAATACTCAGCTGTGTCTTGAGTATAACTGAACAAAACGATCTCTAAGTAGGATTTGATGTCTGAAGGATCTTGATGTCTGAAGTACTATTACAAGATTTCAATACTGCATGTTGAAGAGAGACATTAATTTTGTAAATGCTCAGAAAAGCATGGATAAGCTTCAATGACCAAACTACAGATAATGGAAATACTTTCTCTAAATTTATCCATTGATTCTTGTTTCTTTAGCCAGAGACAGTGTTCAGAAGAACATAAAAACACCAGTAAGAACAGAAAGAATCATCTTCTAGCATGCAGAATCAAGCTTATTTTCATCAAGAAGCACAGCAGATACATAAAGCAAAGAAATTCTCCCTCACAAAGGGCCCAGCCGACTTTCCATGTTTGTCTTCAACATAATTTGTCACATTTGCTGGACTTGACCTTTAAGCAAGTGTGTTCAAAGGCTGATAAAGGAAAAGCAACCCAAGATATCAACCCAGGAGTTGGTATGTGAATTAATTATTGCAGTGTTTCAAAATACAAGTTCCCTGTAGGAACCTGATCTAGTGGTCTGGACCGGCTGCATCAAGCAGGAAACATTAATGAAACACCTCTGTGCTAATACAGTACAGATATAAGGTATATATAAATTAAACACCTGCAAAATTAGCTGACATGGTTAGATTAGCAGTAGATAAACTAGATAAATATAAAAGTGATATCTTATAGGATGAGATCCAAGTATGCACCCTTGAACACCAGTCATGCAATGTATTTTTTTCGCACAAGCAACATATCCATTATCACTGCTTGAGTTTTAAATTTGTAGGATTTCTACTTGCAAAGGTTGTATTGGGTCAAGAGAGTCTAGTAGTTACACACCATAAGTATAAAAGGAAGAAATCTGGCCTGGCTGAAATCAGGCTCTTTTTTCATTCAATTCAGTGAGGCAGTTACCTTCTGGCCAATAAAGGAATCAAGCAAGTAAGCATTTCAAATTATCTTAAAAGCTGCCTTTTACTAATAGCATTTTAGGTCACAGTGATGCTTGAACATGCTAAACTTTCAGTATTACACATTTTAAAAAGTAAGACTCTTGGTCACTATTTCTCTTCTAGCTTCTGTTTATATAAGATGGTTTTGCATGCAAAGTTTCCTTTATTTGCACCTATATTTTCACGCATAAATTTACCAACATATTTTAAGCAAGATCAACTCAAAAAACACTGATACTGTAACACTAATGAAAATTCCTTCCTTATAAAATAATTTATAGAATATTCTTAATGTATCTATGTGATTTAATAGCTTTGCTTAATTTCATCGACAGCACACAGACCCTTGTGGTGAGCTACAACATTTTACATTATTCTCCATGCTTAAATCATCAACAACTTTTCTTTGTTTCTACTTCAAAAACAAAAATATAAAGTTTTTAAGAAACTGTTACCATTGATTTCTAAGATAGGCTTACTGTATTAGTTGCAGGGTCTATTACTTTTTAATACTACATGGTGCTGAATCCTCAAAGCCTATGGATCCCTTCTATAAAATGTAGCCTTAAAATTAAGCAAGGGGATGATTTGTTTTGGTTTGTTTGTTTTGTTTTTGTTTTTTAAGGTAATATCCAAATACATTTTCCTGGACTTATAAAATTGTTCTTAAAACATAAGTTGTAAGTGTGCCCAAAGAAAAGACACCTCAGTACTGAATATATTCAGTAACAAGCACTTTTTGGTATACTGGAATGAGAAATCCCCAACTGTGAATATAAAACAGTCAATTTTACTATATGCAATGAATCTACATTTTTTTTTCTTCCTGTGCTGCTTTCCTTGCACTGCACTTTAATAGATTTTTGCCAGAACTTTCATATTTTAAAATGAAAATTCAGTTGAAATGGTTCCTCTCAACAGACCTGTATTTTCATCCACTGCAAACTTCACCAAAGGGAATGAGAATATAGTCTTGTATGAAAAACATTTTCCTTAAAAATAATAAAACTTATTAAAATTGCCATGCAATGAAAAATGCAAATTACAATTTGTGTCTTCACTGGAAGATCAAATGGTTTTTTGTTTTCTTTAAGAGCTATGAAATCATAATTTTTTTCTTGCCATTAATCCACACACGATTGGCTTCTGTTATTATCGTAACACTAAACCCCTCTGTGACTGCAGAAAAGGTGACTAAATCAGTCTTTCACTGCAAGGAAATACCATCATTTCAGATGTCATCTGTCCTGTAAGTCACTCAGTATCAGTTCCATTGATCAAATAGAAGAGGGTTGATTTTTACATTTTATTTGCTTTTAGCCCAATGGATGCAACAGCTATTATGTTTATACCTATAAAAGCATTCTATTTTGGTTTTAAAATATTTCCTCTCCTTTTACATCACAAAGATCAAAATAGTGTACCATACTGAAAAGTTAAAGTAAACTTCAGACATCTCCATAGGAAGCATAAAGGAGAGTGGTATTCAACAGCAATGGCCACTGTTGATTTTATGACTTCAAGATAAAATTTGAGCCAGAAAAGAAAAATAAAGTTCTCAAAAGGCACATATTTTGGTTTTGCTTCTATCCAATCCACCAGAAAGAGTTTTACCTGCCAAGGAATCTTAATCACCTCAGAGTAACTACGAAATTAAATTTTTCATCTTTACAGATGCAATACTGTGCAAACACTAAGATTCTTCCTTGAGTACTTACAAGTATTACCAGAAATCTTATTTCCTCACCACAACCCATCAATACATGCCCATTAGAGCTTCATTATTACTATGTGCAGAACCAAAGGTAGAGAGTGATTTAGTATTAGGAATTTGTCTACTTTCTTCATAAAAAAATAGTTAAGTCTAGAAAAATCAGTGGATTGTGATTAAAAGTAGAGGAAGAAGATAAACAGAGAGCCCTGCCTTGGTATGCCCACTGTACCTTTAACATAACAGCAGTACCCTAATGACACTCCAGATAAAAATAACAATATGTAAAGACTCTATGGCATATCCATTCTCATCTGGCAGCAGATAGGATTGTGGTAATATATTTATACTCTACTATGGCCTTGAAATCTCAGAAAAATGAAGCTTCCACTATGCAAATGGAGAACTGTTCTCCAAATTGCAGAAGGCCATTTGTCTCCATCCAAAATCTGATCTCCATGAAAGAAATCCAAACAAGAGTAGATAGGATACAAGCAACAGTAACATGTTACTGAAGCAGGTATATGATTTCCACTCAGTCAATTTAATTAATATTGCCACTGAATTAATATTTAGTGATGTTTCCAAATCATAGGGGAATTTCAGATGAGGGAGAGGAAATATTTGAATGATTTTACTGAAAGCAGGAGTGGAGAAGGAGGAGGGTGGTAGTACAGTGGGATTCACTCATAGGATGCTTAGCATTGGTCTGAAGAACAAGTGGGGAAAATGAACCTACAGAAGAGTATTTTACTGAGGGAATGAAGCTCCTGTTCAGGAGCAAACAGCTGGACACTGTGGATTGCATTAATCCTAGGCTGTAAGCTCCACTTAATGTACATTTGAAGTACTGTCAGCTCTGAATAAATGAAAATTACTATCCATCGCTCAAATCACTGTTTTTCTTCAAAGGAGAGCCTTCATTTTCAAACTTGTGGGAATCTTTGCAGTTATTACAAAGCCTATTAAAACTAACATGTAAAACCTTACATCCACAAGTTATACTCTTGTGCAACGTAAATAAGTGCAGCTATCCCAGAAGTTCCTAGACTGAAAAACAATCCTGCTGTAACTATCCTTGATATCAGCTAATTATATATTCCCTGCTACAGCTTTTAAGTCACTATAGAATGGATCAGACTTCATAGCAAAAAAGATGATGTCCCTTGGGCCTGACTTTCCATTGAAGAGAGCTTTAATTTATTTATAGCTACACTTTATACTGCAAATGACACTGGGAACCCAGATAAACTGTTTGGAAGAATTGCTCTCTCCTATTAAATTAGCTGCAATAGTTAACTCATTAAAATCTTACTTCAAAAATAAAAGGTTCAAACGAGTTTGCCTTGTAACAAGGAATTGAAATGTGTTCTGTACTAGGAGCTAGTGAGAAAATAATGACTACAGCAAAGACTCCTTTTACAGTTTCTGAATGCCTTTTATGCCAAAAGAAATAAAGAAAGTTTTATGATGAGGAGGAGAGCTTTCCAAGAAAGCTTTTCATGTTTTGAAAGATATATGAGCTGTTCCCAAAATGTTTTGAGCAGACAGTCAGTGTAGGGCTGAAGAAGCGCAACATGGCTTTGTCTGCTCGGTCCTGGTGTGTCTCTCTGTAGAGCTTGTGCTTTAGAACAAAGGGGGTTCAAAAGCTTGGGTAATACTGTGCTCTGTACAGAAGTATAATTATGATTGTTTTTTAGAGCAACTACTCCTATCTGCAATAGCAGCAATTGCAAGGCAAGATTAGTTCAGGTTCTTCAAAGAAAACATCTCTATATTGTTCTGAGGACTTCCAAAGACAAAGAAAACTAACATTCTATGAATCTGTGACCTAAGGCCTGAGTTTTGGACAAAAACTGGCTTTGGGACAAAAAATGAAATGTCTCTTACAGACATTTTATATGTTTCCTTTGGTGACTTGCGTATTAAGGGGAAGAAACTGGGTTCATTAACACTGCCTCTATTTTTTTACTCAGTACCCAGAGAAAGTATTTTTAAATGTTTGCACTAGTACTCTTTCTCTGGCACAAATTTTTCATTTTCCTGTCATTGGATAATCAGTATTTGAACGTTCCTTACAGAGCTGGGACTGTCCTGCTGTGTAACCTCAGACAGCCTCCATATGAAATTGCAACTCTAACAACAAAAGGCTGTATCTGAATTGGAAAATAAACAATGAAGGTAATTGGCTACAAGAAAACTAGGCAAAACTTAAAATTAGCACGACATCTACCTTGGTTTTCCAAGAATAACCAGTGCCATTTGATACTCCAAGTCCCAGTTTCAACATCATTTGTCTAAAGCAGCAGCTCACTGTTGCTCTTCCAGACTTCATGTCGTGAAGCCTCTCAAAAATTTATCAGTCAACAGGAAGAATCACCATCACTGACAATAATGTGGGTATCTAGCTATTGCTTTTCTTTTTTATCACAACAAAAGGTTTCCCCCAAACCACAGTGAAGAGCAGACTCACATGATCAGCTGATTAATCAGACAGGGATTTTGTGTTTACATCTGATCTCTCAGGTGACAGGCGGGGATCTGGGGGAGTCACTGTTGCTCTCGGCTTCAATGTCCATGTGTCTTCTCAAGCTGTTACTAAACTTGCATCAAAAGAAAATGCAAGTGAGGGCTGGAAAGTGATTTGCAAAGGTTTTGTTTGTTTACTAAGCTATTCAACCTCCATATCTACTGGTAAGGATAAGGGATTGTTTGTGCTTTAACTATAAACACCTTCCCTATGTGCAACACATAAATGTCTCATCTAAAGGTTGGTATTAACAGAACTTTATTTACTAATTAGTTCAGCAGTTTATTACAGTGAAATTTAAATGTACTAATCAAATGTTTATTTTGTAATCATGTTACATTAATGCTAATTAGTGATGTATTTATCGCTTCATGGATTACATTTAAATTTAAATACTCCAGTCAAAAGTTTGACATTAAATTGCACCTACCTATTTAAACAGTCTCTAATGTATTGGCTAATTTGAAATACCATTAGACAAATGCAAGTATTTCTTTTTACTGTAAGAATATTTCTTTTTTTAAAACATCACCTAGATAACTTTGTAATTGTTATTCTGTGGATAAGTACTTCTTTCATAATTATAAGCATATAGGTATGAATCAAACATTTTTTTTAATAGCTTTCTTTTCTTTAGCTAGTATAACAGCTAGTATAATTTAGAGAAGCAATTTTAGAAAAAACATTTTAGTCCAGATCATTGGGATGTACCAAATCACTACAAAATTCCAATGAAAATGAACAGATTTAAATGTAATTCACCAGGGTATATATCTGAGATTTAATTATTAACTACTAATCATCTGCTCTTGTTATATGGCAAGGAAGATATAGCCTTATATATATAGCAAGGAAGATGTTCCTCAAGATGACAACAAAAAAGAACTCCATATAGCAAGGAAACTACCAGGTCAGTTCTTACTGAACCATACCTGTTTGCAGCCAGGCTTCTACATATCTATAGTTCTGAGGGACACGTAAGCAATTTTAAGAAACCACTGGTAGAACAACAGAATAAAACAGCAGTAAAAGCAAACACTTTTCAGTGGACTAATCAGTGTATGACAACTTGACTATATATAGAAAAAAAATCTAAAATACTTTGCAATTTCCACTTTTCAAATTGTTACCAACTCCCATAAACTCCTGTTCAGGCTGGAACAACCTCATGATCAGAGTTTGCAGGTGGGACAGAGACAAATGAAGCTTAAGATGCAAAGATTCATCATCTTCATGAGGCTGGTTATAAACAACACAGTTCAGACTCACCTTTTCCCTGCCAGATATGAACATTCGGTTGCATTAACTTCCCAAAGACTGAGGCAGAGTACATCTCTCCAAAGATATGTGAGATGTTTAGAGGGAAAATGGAAATCTCCAAAGTCTGGATGATTTATTTCATGACCCATCTGTCCTTCCCTCAGATGCCATCACGAGTCTTTTTGTTTTTTAGAAAACAGTAATAACGTAAAGCTAATGTGAAATTCTCCTTCCCCTAATAACTTATTCAAGTACTTTATCAAAAAGAAATAAAGTCCTGTTGCTTTCATAAACTAAAATATTAAACAAACACCCAGCTGTCATCTTGCTTTACATTTGCTGCTTTATTTTTACACTTGGTTTTTCCAGTGTCATTTAGTCTCAGCTGAGACTTTTAAAAGTTCTTCAAGTTTTTCTTGATGCTTCTGAAAAGCTTCGCATTTACCTAATGCCTAAAATGGTTTATCCAAGGTAACTTATTTGCCAGTGGCAGTGTTTGGAACAGCATTCAGATACTCAGAATCTCATTCCACTGTTGTCATCTAGAAATAACTCCTGAAAGCATAAAAGGGGAAACACATAAAAGGAACTTGATTTTGACAAACCTGAAGATTTTGTGCTTTTGTTGTTAGTGGCTATTCAAAATATAGTTTTGTAATTATTGTTATAAAATTCAATTTAACTAACAAAACATTAAGTATATTTTGGATAGGATAGGACCTACAGCTTGCACTCCTAACAAACTAATATTCAGAAATGTGGCACATTAAGAGAAGATGATGTTAGGACTAAATCTACAATGCCTCTGCCAGTGCAGAAGGAAGTGAAGAACAGAAAGAGTATTTCCTGAAAGGGAAATTATGAGAATTTGGAGATAGATCTGAGAGGGGGAAATGCCAAATTGTACAGTAAACAATAAAAAATAAAAATTTAATTATAAAAAATAATGTCTTGGAGTCAGCCATGTGGCAGAGGATTCGCAGCATCACAGAAGTCATTCCAGAGATCAGAAGACAGTAAGTACATTGATGTTTCTTACACTCAACTTCTCTGCTGCCCTGACAGTGACACAATTTTGGAGTTGCATAGCCAGTGGATATAGGAATATCAAGGCCTATCGTAATGTTAATTATTGCACAGAAAGATGTTGCAGTGGAAGGGCAAGAAATTTGTACTTTCACATATAAGTTAGAATTTACTACTACGCACGCTAGTAGCTTGTTCAATGAAGAGCTATTTTAAACACCAGTTCCCCAGGAACCGTGTGGGCCACACTGACCCAACACGTGTGCCAGATGTCCTCACCCTACTCAGCCTACCCTGAAGAGTTCAGAGTGCCCACTGCTGTAGGCAGAGGATGTGGCTGCCTTTCCCTACTCTAAGACATGTCCCCTACCCTTAAAAAGCATCTCCTGCACCCCTCACATGGATCGGGCATTAAGATAATCAACGAGATTATTTCCTTGCAATCTCTGTGTTGGAAGACCCTGACACCCAGAGGCAATTGTCAGGTAAAAGGGTCTGAGGAGGCCAAGGCAGAGGCAGCTGGGGCTGGAAGGAGGGCACAGGACACGGCACAGGCCAGGGGCTGCTCAAATCTGAGGAGCTGACAACACCAAAAAAACAGAAGGGAAATAATTAAGTCCACTGTATGCTCTGATTTTGTGAGCTACTCTTTCTTACTGCTCTTCTGAAAACTATATCAGAGCTAATTAATGTCATCTGTGACAAGATGGCCCTTCTTAATGAACTTGCTTTTTCCCCTGCAACTAAACTGTGCCCCTTACATTCTGAATGCAGCATCACATACAGATCCTATCACTTTTGCCAGAAATATTGCTGCAAGATTTTTGCTATTGCAATGCTTATTTTATCCATTCAAAATGTATTTAAACTGCTGAATGAATAATGCACATATTTTCTTTGTTTGACAATGGATTAAAAAGGAATTTACCATCTTTTCTCTTTAGACCGTTTTTCTGTACATCACATGATAATATTTCCTCATTTTAAACACAGGCAAAAGGCATTTCTGTTCAAATAGGTAGTTCCTTTCCTTTGCAAGTACTAATATAGATTTCAATATTTAGGAGAAACTACTAAATCTTAAATCTTCCTTGGATCCAAACTAATTTTTATTTACTTTCATAACCTAGATTTTTTAGGAAATAATGATACATTTTTTTTTTATAAAAAAGTAGGTCAGATTTTCATTTCACAGGGAAAGGGGTAGCAGTACATTTTTACCTGCTAATTTACTAAACTCTACACAAGTAATAATATATGAAGAGGTCAATTCCCACTAGTATTGTATTTTAATTATATACATTTATGCCCCAAATTAAATTTTGCCTGCCAGCTGTTTATAATAATTTAAGTTCTTCAAGCAGTCACAATTATTTTTTACATAGTGTGTTTCACGTCTCACATTCCATGTCAATATTCTTAGAAATGACTCCAAGGACAAAAAAAATAACTCTACTAAATAAAACACACAAAAAAATACTTCTTGCTTCATGATCCAGTAACCCATGAATAAAAATGAGTTTCTCTCAGAGCTGAGAATACACTGTACTGAAGAAACCTCAAATCGTGCTAGAATATGGTCTACTTGGTTTCTTCACTACGTGAAAGATATTATGGATGTTGCTGATTCCTAACAGCAAAGACAATTCCTCAGCAGCTGAGTACAGCACTGTGTCCAACCTAAAGCTCTCCTTTATACACAAAGGTATCAGCACAAACCTCCAGGAGAACACAGGGCCTCCTCTGCTCCCCAGACTCCCTGCCTGATACACCCTTGCTTTCAGTCCCACGCTTTCTGTTCATCTCCTGTTCTAGCAGCAGCTCTCACAAACTGAGTCAGGTCATACACAAATGTCCGACTGCAAAACTCACATACCAAGTCAGTGATTATTCACTCCTTTATTATACTACCAATAGTGCAGTTTTACCTTTGTTTTATTTTGTTTTCTTTGTTTTCTTTGTTTCATTTAATAGCCATGGACTACACAGAAATACTCTGAAAACACAGGGTAGTGTGTGACATATCCAAACAGGCCATATTCACTAAAAATATTTCCTTTCACCTACCATTTCTTTTTTTGTGTTCAATCCCTTTAATTTCTTTCTGCATCATAAAGCTGCAGCACCACTGATGATGGAGGTCAGTTTAATTTCAGACATTGCAATTTTGCACACAGACAATGAGAGTGAAAGGCCACAGAGGAGTGTCCACTGTTCA
Source organism: Chiroxiphia lanceolata (assembly GCF_009829145.1). NCBI lineage: Eukaryota > Metazoa > Chordata > Aves > Passeriformes > Pipridae > Chiroxiphia > Chiroxiphia lanceolata. The sequence goes on from NC_045646.1 coordinate 14,600,793, forward strand.
TTTCCTACACACGCAGGACAAACCCCACCTTGCTCAAATGGAACAAGTTAGTCGAACGTGAAGTCAATAGTTAAAATCAGCCAGGAGATCAGATGCCTTGCTACATGTGTGTATTTATAATGAGATCCACAGGCATCATGACAATGTAACTGGTATGGAACTGAGGCAGATAGAAAAGAAAATTAGACCTGATGTTTGAGATTATGACATGTTGGACATTGGAAGCCTTTCCCCACTTTCAGAAATAGGGAGGTTATACTGATCCAAGTTGTATAAATATGACAAAAATTAAACCTAAGAAAAATCTACAGAAGTTTAAGGGTTTTATTATCAACTCATTAAGGACTAAAATTTATAGCCCTCGGTTATTCAGTGCTCTGAGTTGAGCTCATAACCTTTTGCATTAGTTTGCCTGGCTGCACAGGGCGTTGGGCTGTTTGTATTTCAGTCTTTTTACTTGGAATCAATATGTACAAGACTTGGTATTGTGGGCTGCCTCCATATCCCAGATGGCCTCCCTGAAATATTGGTCCACCTCCTGGTTCCACCTCCCTACAAGATGTTTTAGGAGGTTTGTAGACTATATCAAGCAATGTCTCCAGATAGTTACACAGTGCTATTTGAAAGCTCAGAAGTTGCAGCCCACCCAGCCACAGAACTGTAGTCAGAGGGCACCAGAGGATAAACGGGGCTTTGAAGGCAAAGAGGAGATTTAGGAAGTCTGCTGAAAAACTTCAGCTGAAATTTATGTGCTTTTAGAGAATCCAGTTTGAAGCTCACAAAAACTATGGTTCCAAAAACCTCAGAGCAGAAGAAAGAGATGGTGGCTCACTGCAAGTGTTTTTCTCAGCTGGAGCTCTGGCAAGAACTTACTTTCTTTGCAGTCTGAACATATTAGAGAAAACAAACTGAGACTGGGATGAAACTTAAGACTGGGATCCAGCCTCTGCATCAAGTGCTTGATACTCCACAATCCATGCACTACCACAGGGCTCAGTCATCTCTCTTTACACAGGCCCAGCATACACTGTATAAAGAAAATTACCTTTAAAATTCTCTGTATTTCTGTGTTCACAGAGAATCCAAAGATTCTTAATAGCTATCAACTTTCAAACACCACACATACACACACATACATATATATATATATATTTACAACCTGCCAAACTCATATGTGAACTAGAGCATATCATTCCACACCAGCCACAACCCACTAATCCAAGGCAGCTCAGTCATTGTCAGGCAGAGCACATCTCAAAGATCTATCCTGATTTGGGTTCATTTCTCAGCTGTCAAAACAGAGGGTATAACTATTGCTGTCAGAATTATCGTGAGCTTGAAAAAGCATTTGGCCATTTTTAGCATTCATATTGGTCTAGGTTCTTCCAAGGCAAGAGCTTCAGAAAAGACAGTCAGGCTCTTCGACAGAACAGGAAAATTACACATGAAGAAACACAGAAACTGTTGGAAACTTGCAAAGTTTTGTTTTGAAAACTCATTCCACTTGTCACTTAGGAAACACAAGCTCTAAGCCTGCTTTCCCCAAATGACTATATTCATGCTCACTGAAGCAGTACAATTTCTGCCACAGTATTTAGGGTTGAGAGAAATAAGATTTCAAAAGCTTATTAATTGCTAAAAATATGTTTCCAAAGGGAAAAAAATGCAACAAAATGCATCAACGTCATTCCAAGTTTGCAGACAGCCTGAAATAGTAGCTTTGATTTAGTTGAAATATAATAATACAAATGTTGATTAAATATTTCCCTAGTGATCAAACTTCCAGCCTTTGCATCTGTTGTAAATCCCTGCTAATTCCCAGACTTAACATGAGACAAAAAACCCTAGCTGTCACTTGGCCCAAAAATTACAGGTTTTCCTTGAGAGAGTGCTCAATATTTTTCCTCTTTAAATTCTGTTGCACACTGAATCTTAAAACTAAATAAAGTTGTAAAATAATTAATCAGCTGTAAAATAAAAATAGGTAAAACAGTGGTGTTGTTTTATTTGCTTAATATCTGCATGTTTAAATTGCTACTAACCTTCCAATGTTATCTATTGCCAACAGCTGCATTATCTGTAGGTTAGATCCCAGGAGAATTGTAAAACCCGGGGTAATTTGTTGCAAGAATTTAGTCAATATAACTGTGTAGTGTGCATTAACCTGGCTTCCATCTTCAGTTTATTCTGTGTGCCTGCTTTTGCTTCTAATTCAGGACTTCTCTCAGGAGAGTGTTTTCTCCCTTCCTTTTTTTCCAAAACATTTCTCCTGAAAGCTTAAAAAAAAAATGTGCCTTTGAATTTAATACTCTTTTAGTAGCACTCAGAATTTTACTCCAGAATAGCCATACAAAATTTCTCTTATTTATTTATCCATAGCTAGAGTTTTTCCTCCAAAGCCCCAGTATATGCTAAAAATTTTAGATCCGGTTTTTATTTATTGGAAATTGAATATAATCTGTTCTGGTGTGACCCAAAGTGACTGAAGCTTTAATCAGACTTATCCTCTTTATTAAAGTGATTTAATAACCACTTTATTGATTTAATTCATATCAGAGAACATTTGAAGTTGGCACAGTTAAACCTCTTTGAACATTACCTTTTTAATTCCAGGAAGAGCACTGACTCCTGGCTAAAAAAGCTCCACTTTACCTATACATATGTTCTGAACCTTTACTCACAATGGTCTGCATTTTTCCATATGTTGTGAGCCCAATCACAGTCATCCATAATAGTGGGGGGAAACTGTTGGTAACAGAAAGGTGATTTGGTGCTGCAGAGATGCACAGATGAAAACACACACTCAATACAGAAGCTGGGCTGGATGTAAATTCTTCCTACTCAGAAAGCTGTGATAGTCATCACACCCAGGCTCCTAGACACCAATTCAAGATTCATACATTGGTGATTCCAAATCCTACTGAAGGAGAACAAGTTTGGGCTGTTACTCAGTGCCTGAGTAAATTAAGTCTACTGGTCTCAATCTCAGAGGAGCTGGTGTAAATAAAAAAAAAAAAAATCAGTAAAGAAAAGAAAGCTGGATCTTATCACCTCATTCACATTTACAATATAAATGTTACTTCACTGATTTGAAAAGGAAGAACCATCCTAACTGCAAATAGCTGAGTTTATATTAATTAGTGAATTATTTCCACAGGGAGCCAGATGTGAAAGTAGATATCAGGTGTCTATGCTCATCTTACTTTCAAGTAGTGATTGACAAGAATGATTATGGCTCAACCAAAATATTTTTTTACTGCCTGAAGGAATTATTTCAGTAACAGTTCTGTATCTATCTTCTTCCATTGCAAAACAACACTGGTTTTTATGATTATTAAATCTGTAAGATATTAACACCCTATAATTTCTCTAAAGTGACTATAACCTTCACTTAGGCACCAGCTTACAGGTAGGTTCTATGTTTCATTTTGGGAAAAACACACAGGGGAAACTATATTTTGCAAGAGGAAATAATTTTGTATTATCTTATTGAGAATGCTGCATGTCTCAAAAGCACTGCCAAACCCAGTCTGCCAGCATTTCAAGAATGGTTACCAAAAGGATGTCGAATGGGAAACAGGTAAATCAATTCCACCTTCCTATAGCAAAGGAGACCTTGATCTTATCGAGATCTACTCTGTGTTTCTGACATTGCTATAAACTCTGGAAGCAATGTGTGTTCAGTGGCAGGATAAGAGCTGCAGGACCAGTCCCTCTGGGTGGAGCTGCTCTTCAGCAACGAGATTTTACAGAGTCTCAGACAATGGGAAGGTTCCCACCTCAGCATCCCAGGAGATGCAGCAGCCTGTCTCCCATCTGGAAACTGGACATACTGACACAGGAGCCTTTCAATCCCTTTCCCTATGCTAATATGCTTGAACTTTATCCTACAAAACTAATAGCTACAAACTCAGACACTGCAAGTCTGGGAACCATTGCATGAACCCAACATGGTGACCTGTATACACTGCATTTCTCTGAAGGTAAATATGACAATAAACTTAATAATCAAAAAACCAAAAACCAATGAAACAAAATAATTTACTCTTATTCACAGTTGGTTTAGGATTAATAAAGCTCATGCAGACTCTATGGATCTGGAAGGAGCTTATTTTTATGAAAAAATTGATCAAGATTAAATTTATGCTCTGCTGTACCTCAGTAAATCTGCAGATTTTAAGACACTTCAGTGGAACTGCACATGGAATATTAGCAGAATAATTAATGTGGTAGTTTAACTAGAGAGTTTGTTCAATATAGATCAAGTTCCAGTCTATATATACAGCATTTTTCACACTGTCATTCATAGACTCTGAAATGAAAGATGACATCAGCTAACAGAGCAGCTCCTAATACATGTAGATAACTTTCATGAGTATCAATGATTTTTTTTCCAAGGAAGATTATCCTTATCTCCTTTTAATTCTAATAACATAAATGTTTCATTCAGTTTTAGTATGTGCTCATCTGTTTGCCTTCAATGCATTCAAGTATTTTTCAAATAATCCTGTAACTTATTATGACAACAGGAAATTGATCTGGCAAAGTCATCCATGTTCACTTCATTTACTATTTTATTCATAAATTCCTGTCCAAAACACAGTTGAAAATTAAAAGAAAAATATGTCCTTAACCAAAACTCAATTTATAGGATGCTCAATGCACTTTTTAATGAAAACTTGTTCTATGAGAAGCAGCAAATTGTACTAGGCAGCACAATAAACAGAGTTATGGTACATGAAACAGAAATAAAAATGCAAGTGATTGAATGCATGTTTATAGAAGTTTAAGTTGGGTAATATTCAGCAACTTAAAAAACAAAAATGCAGTTTTAGGTCTATCCTTGCTAACCTATCAGTTAGTGCATACTTGTTTGAAAAAAACAGGGCAAGGAAGTAGAAAACAACCTTAACTCTGCAGGTCTCAAAAACCATTTCTCAGGTTCAGAGTCTGATTTGATGTGGTGCAACCAGACAGGCAGCAAATGGAGCCCTGCTCTTTGGAAATCTCACAAAAATGAAGGAAGTCCATAGTCAACATTGCCTTGAATTCAAGGAGGCAAATAAAGATTTCTTACATTGGGTTTTGAGGCCTCAGAAGATGTACAGGAGGTGATGGCCTGGGTCGGGCCATCGTGCTCTTCCTCTCTTCCCCAAGCACCAGCAATAAAGCAGCAGTAGGTACCAGCCTGGGCTGGCTCCCCCTGTGCTACTCAAACGAGGTACAAATATGGTATAATTCACACATACACAAGAAGCAGAAAAATATTAATAAGACTCTTTCATATCTCTGAGATGAGGCACATAGTAACAACGGAAAAAGGTTGTACACACACATGCACACATGTATTTCATGGATGTGTTTTGGTTTCGGTTCCCCCCCTCTCCCCACAAAGATAGACGTGTGCTTGGCCAGGTCCTGTCTAAAGTCAGTAGTCTAACTCAAATCTAACTATATTTGAAATTAAAGCCAGGACAAGAGCACCAGTCCTCCTTTGGATCCTAGTTTGCAACCTGCCCCCGTGAAGGGACTATCAGGGCCTGCATGCACCTTCCAACACAAACAATAAAACCACAGTATGGGAACTGCTGCAGCCCTGAAAAGGAGAACTATAAGCATAACACAAACCATAATAGAAACCGAGCTCTATTAACCCAAAACTTAGACTTTTTTTTGCAGACCAAAACAAGCATGGACATGCTGCCCTATCAAAACGATAGTAGCTGTCAATTTTTTTCAATCATTCTATCATAATTCCAGCCTAACATCTATCTTCTTACACAGCTGTGTAAACTCCATCACTTTGAATCCACAACATATATTTAATCCAACCACAATAGACTCCATTTTTTCTACTTATCTTGTTTGTAGGAAACCTGCTTTTTATTTGCACTGCTGTGTTACCTCTGATCCACAAAGAGACCCAAGGGAGTGTACTACTATTCATCCAATCCCTGCCTCATAAGGTTTTCATAATGTCATGACTAAACCTACATGAACCAATGACAAGAAAAATAAAATAAATAACAACAACAAAATCCACAGAAAAACACACCACAAACCCCCAAAGCCTTGTGAAGTTTAGATAATCAAATTTCAATTTCTCCACAAGATGTAACTGTACACAATATATCCAACCCTAGAATAATCTTAGAAAATCATTTAGACACATTAACTCACCATTATAAGGACCCAAGTGGCCAATAATAGGACTTCTCCTCCTTACTGAGTTTGGAAATCTCGTTATGGGCTCAGCACACACCTGAGTAAGGAACTGTAGTTCCAAAGCCACTCATCAGGTAAACACTTTCCCTTTCTTAAGGCTTGCAAAGCAAATTTTTCACATAATGGAAACCATATTTAAAGTTGGAATCCATAATAATCTAGATCATTATATCTAGAAAAGTAATTTCTGCTTGTTGATGAAAAGACTGCTTTGAAAATTTAATAATTTTCTATTAACTTTTGAGTGAATATATTTATAAATAATTTTTTTCAGTGTAATACTTTAACAGTGGTTTGGTTAAAATATGCTTATTTATACTTTTGTAATAGGGAGGCAAACTGATACAGATCATGGTTTTTCTATTAGATTTAGCAATAGTTGAGATTATTTTCTGAATGCATTTTATTAAATGCATTTCTAAATTTATTAAAAATTATGTTTTCTATACCAATATTGTTCTACAAGACTTTTACTATGTTATGTCATATAAGATGTGTTAAGATTGGAACAAAAAGCAATACAACAATACATGAAAATTAATTACATCACATCCACCAGAAATCAATGTTGCAGAGGAGATTGGCTACAAGAGAGAAAATCCATTTTTTGGTATTGTTCCTCAACAGGAGTTTGTTTACAGAGGAAATGTATTTCAGCATATATGTGAATTTTACATGCACATCAGCCAATCCAAACAGTCTTTAATATTAAGCAGAGCAAAAAACAAGAGTTATTTTTTATGAAAACTTTTGAAGATTTCCTTCAACCTCAGAAGCTCCCAGGTGGAACAACATGTGGAAAATGACAGAAGTTACAAAAGGTAGAACAAGGCCCAAATGAGCATCCCAGATCTAAGTTATGTCAAAAGGGACCTGAAGTTCAGTCTCTTACAATGGAAGGGGATCACTTTAATGATTAAAGTACTTGCTATGCAGACATGCTTCTCTCTCTTGAGGAACTTTACTGATCTTTTTAATTTCCCAAGATCTGTGCCCATTTAGAGCAAGAAATCCCACAACCAAACAAAAACCCCTTCTAACAGAAGAAGTCTCTGTAAAGACAACTCTTACCATCTCCAATTTCTCTATCTGTATGCCAGAGGCATCAATCATCCTTTTAATATTATTAGATCTCTGTAGAGATAAGAGCATGTTTACAGTATGACACTTCACTGAACAACTGACACATGGATTGGTTTCCTGGCTCTTAGTTCATAAGCCTGATGAGCAAAAACCAGCAACAACAAATCAAATTGAGGTTTCAGGACACATCAGGGATTCCAAAGATACTTGGGCATTTAATCACACACTACCACCCATTTTTGTTCCTCATGGATTGCTTTTGATGGCCCAGACACTCAGGGACAATGCTTTTTCTGTCACCAAGCAGCCGTTAATCTATAACCCAGAAGCCAGGCAATATCTATGCTGTAGCTTCTCCCTCTCCCTCTCTCCCTCTCTTCTCTCTCACTTTTCTTTACTTCACTTTTCCTTTTCCCTATCACTGAAAACCTTACAAAACTTACTCCGAACTGTATAAGAGAAAAAGGATTAAAAGAAAAAAAGTAAAGCCCTCATCAAACCCATTGCATATGTTAGTTGGGACGCCTAAAATGTTCTGGCTTATGAAGCTGGATATCTGTGTGAATCTTCCTCAAATGATGGATTAGGCGAGTTTGGGAGAAATATTGTTACCTCAACAAGGATTTTTAAGTTTCCTATCTCTAAGTGTAGCTGACCAAACCGGTGGATGTGAACACTTTTCAAATTATAAGGCATTTCAAGTATGAGAAGTAAATCAAGCAACGTGATTATGAACAAGCACTAAGAATCATTCCATGGATAAAACTTATGCTATTGTATAGGCAAATGGGAAAATTTTCAAACTCATTTTAAGATTAAACTCCAATACTCAAACCAGTACTTTTATGACCCAATGGAAAAAATAACATATTAACAATTAACATATATAAACAATTATGATTACTGTAAATTTTTGCTTCCTTATATACAGCTCTATGAACATACTTTCTGCGTCTCTCAACAAAAAATTAACAAAACTGTTGCTACTCAAATGATTTGCTGCTACAAATCTTACATCTGTCAAACTAAAAATCTAAAAAAATTTTAAAAAAGTTTTATATATGTATTTAGTTTTCTATTGCTATATATAACATAGGTCTTGGAAAAAAATAGTGTCCTTATTAGTCATAGAGAGGTAAAAGATTCTGTAAAGTGAATTAACTTATTTTCTACTTCTTAATAATAGTATCATTCCAAATAATCTATTGATTTACAAGCATATGAAGCCTTTTTTTCTGAAAAGACTTTATTACAGTAAATTAACAATATGTCATAACTGCTGCGCTATAAGACAGATGAGTCCCAGTATCACAGGAAAGATAATTTTTTCCTTTCAATATACAATTACATAGTAAAACAAAGGAGAAAAGCCTTTGCTTTTCTTGTCACATATATTTTAAGCAATTTCTGTGACCTTACACTTAAAGTAGGGACGATTTGGCCCAGTGGGGGGAGGTGGTCATGCAATTACAATATATCTATTTACTCCATAATTTTGATTATTTTCTTTTTTTAAAGCACTTAAAGTACTTGAAAGAATACCACATTCAGTCTTCATTTTCTGGTTATGGATGTGGTTTAGTATCTCTTTATGTTCTTTAAGACATTTATATTTTAAAGGGTAATCACAGGCAGCATAGTGTGCCTGATGTAGTGTCACTAATGGAACTGAAATGGCTCTTTTTTGCCATTTAGAGTTAGTTCCTCCTTTTTTTTTTTTTTCATGTAATACTTTTTGGGGCTGATAACTGTAAACAAGAAACTATACACAACATAAGTAAGTATGAACAAGTGTCAAATGATTTCTGCTTAACAATTACTCTGGCAACTCCCAGTTGCCACAAACTTTTAATTAGTACACAGAAAGGTACAAGAGAAGAAGAGGAAATAAAATATTCATGTCTTTCATGTCTCTATACAACCGTTAGAGTTCCTAGGATTCTTCTAACTTTCCTAAGGAAACTAGTAGTTTTTTCACTCCAGTATCATGAGATGCTGGTATTACATCTCCAGGTACATGAGGAGAAGTTTCATATTACAGCAGAACTTGGAAAATCCGTTGAATCAAGGCTATCCAGTAGCCCTGAACTTAAACCATTTTTAGCCAGAACTGTGAGTCATAAATAGCCCAGTACTGCCAAAATTAAAGCATACTGTCACAAGTAAAAAACTATTACAAAATCCAACAGGTTCTCTTCACAAAGTAGTTGCTTTTCTACTGCTTCTAGAAGCATCCTTTCATGAATTTCTTGTTTCGATATACAGAAGAGTGCAAAAGTAGCAGAGCAGGGGAGCAGGCCACTGGCCAACCCGTAAGGACATCAGGAAAGGTCAGGAGGTTGCTTGTCATGGCTAATACAGCCCAGGACAAAAGAGGAGCCACAGCCTTGAGAAATGATCACACCAGCAAGGAAGGAGAGAACTGGTTTTTCTGCCTAGGCAAATGGGGATTTTCTTCCTCAAAGGAAGGAAATATAAGCTACTGTGAATTTTCAGGGGATATAGATGGGCAAATTAAATCTCTTAATGGAAAATGTTCATGTTCCCTCTCTGGGCTCAGTGAAGAGGATTTCTGATCCACGCCTTAGCTCAGCACAACTGTTAGCCTGGGGCAGTACAACATCACAAGAGAAAGCAGACTTACAAGCAGGACTATCTTAAGTTGTTAAAGCTGCAGGGTTAATACTGACAATATGCTTGAGGGCTAAAACACTTTAGCAATCAGCATCGTGTTTAACTCCAGTGGATGAATCTTAGTTATAAACTAAAATTATGTTGAAAAAAAAATTAAATCTATATTCAGTGTAAACCTGAAAGAGTCTAGAAAGCAGCATCTCAGCCTATAGGTTTTTGCTATTATCATCTCCTTTCACTCATGCTTACATATGCCTTTGAAAAGCACTTAAATACACAAGAAAACATTATATTGCCTGTGTTTGCAAAAACGCTCTAACTACAAACCTTTAAAGTCTTAGTAATTTAAGTCCCAATACAGAGAATGGGGATAATACTTTATACGAAGCTCAACTATAATTTGCTTTCCTCAAAGTGTTTGATGTTAGGGGCAGTATTCCATTACAAAAAACACACGTTATTTGGTGGAATGAAAGAGGGAAGAAAATAATTTGTTATTATTACATTTATTTGATATTATTGCAATTGCACCTCTCTTTGCTTTAGCCATGTATTAACAGGTATGGCCCTTAGCAAGACTGAAGAGAAGAAATGCTGCAGAACTGAACTTTAAGAATATAACTAGTACTTCACACCTAACAAACTGTTCTGCTTACTTCCCACATGATTTAAAACATCTTCACAGTTCACTAACACATTTCAAAGGACTGGATGCAATCATAGCAAAGGCTATTACACCTCCAACATTACTGCACAATCAAAAATCTTTCCTTATCCTTTGTTCGGATTACAAATTAGGTTTTGTATACTAGCTGTTAACTATGTTAAACTGTGACAGCTGGGTACTCTGAAGCATTAGTTTAACATAACCAAAAAGATCTTACCTCGTATTTGTTTCTACTAACTTGGAGAACTAAAATAATTAAAAGAAGAATCCCAGCATTACTATGCTAAACTGCAGTAACATGAAAAATTAGTAGTTCTACGTTATTAATTTTGAATCAATGAGATTTTAAAAGACAGGAAAAGTGAAATTCAGAATACTATTAAATAAGTATTTTCAGGAATTAGAAGCATGTTCTCAAACCCAATGTTCAATTGCATTTTCTGCAAAAAATCATTTCCCCACAAAATGCAGCATTTTGTTGTAACACCAACAGCAACACAAAATTAGCAGCCTCTAATAGTACACAACTGTGTATAAACGTGATTCAACCAGAACTTGAGTAGTTGATAATCAAAACCAGTACTATTTATGTTGGTAATAGAAACATAATGTAAAATCAAGTATTAATTCCAGTGCAATATGCCATATTCCTCTTGGTAAAAAGTAAAAGGCATACAATATGAAATTAAATAATGAAATACAACTTGAATTTTTGTAATTCAAAAAAAACCTCAACACTTCTGAAGTGATTCTACTTAGTGTCTGAATGTCAGTGAACCTTTCCCAAGAGACTCACAAGAGAACTCATGTCCTTTCCATACAAGTCAAGAAAACAGCCACTGGCTTCTCCTCCACCACTCTGTGGGCAACGTGATTTGAAAAAAAATTAGAAAGGAACAAAAATCCTGTACTTTTTTCATGGGGAACACCATCAGTGAACAGCTTTCTGTTGAGAAGGCACTAGAATAATGAGGAATGCATAAAAAATTAAAATACACTAACCTAACATTCTTAAATGAATGTTCGTCATCCCTTGTTCCTTCAGATCACTTTGATATTAAAATAATTCAGCTTAAAAAGTTCTCTAGTCTCTGTTTTTCAAATCAACAAATGTGCATAGAACAATGTCTATTAATTTTCAAGTATGTATATGAAATAATTATATTCAGCTAAAAGAGCAAAAGATACATATTTATGTGAACCCAGCTGTATATTTTATATTGGTTCTGACATTAGAGAACATCATTCTTCAACTAAATAAGCAGAATTATCTTAGATTTCAAAGAAAAAAAACTAGTATTAAAAAGAACTAATCTGAAATGAGAAAGCATTTAAAAAATTAAGAAGTCTATTTCACATGAGTATAATTACTCTTGAAAGACTGTTCTCACTTCAGAAATGCAAGCTGGTTGTTTTCTTTTAGGTTTTGGTTACATATAATCGGTATGTGATGGCTTTGCCTCTGATAATCTCATCATTTCAGACACAAATATCAGTAATGCTTGTAATGGTCTCAGAAGAATGAATACTTTTTTCTACAGAAAGTGAGACAAACTCCAAGGGGGAACCTGAAAAGAACAGCAAGGAATACTTTTATGGTGAGTATCTGGCAGCAGCTGCATTGGAGGTGCCAGGTTGGTGGCAGTAGACACTGAGTCACATCAACATCCAGCACCACCACCCCCTCCTGTCCCTCACAGCAGCACCTTCCCCAGTGCAGGCAGCACACACAAACACAAACACTCAACAGGCAGCAACTAAAAGCCACAAAGGTGGTTCCAGCCCCACTGAGGCAGGACACAACAGCATGGCTTTTGCACCTTATTTTATAGCTAAAGTTAAGTTCAAGGAGAAAATGGGGAGTAGAAACCTGCTGACTCTGTGTCTGGTGCAGCATTTGATCAGAACCCAACCACTTGGTTAGAAAGCAAGGACAGGTTTTATCAAAGACAGATGCAGCTATAATACAAAACAAGCAGCTCTGAATCTCTGGAAAGTTGCATATCATACAAGACCTCACACAACAATGTCCATTGCAGAGAACTTATCCTGACATAGACGTCTGAAAACTTAGCAAAGTGATATACAGGAGGAGGCAAAAACCTTTGGCTCAGCAGACAAAACAAACAGTAAGAATCTCAGAAGTCATCACCCTCCACAAAATCTGCTCATTTCCAAGTGCCCATCACTGTGTAAACTTTGGGGCTTGGTACTTGATGTCTCCATTATTGCATGGAATGTGCCCTATTCAATGATGGCATGCCAGCCTGGATTTGAACCTCAAAACATCGTGAGTGCTTTGACCATCGCAGTATCTTCATGTGACTATAAGGCGAGGAGAGGATGAAGCACAACCCCACAGACACAGCATCCATGCCAGGACTGGGACTTGCCACCAGAGCATCAACTTGGTTCTCAAAAGTGTGTCAGAGATAGAAGGGCCTTAAAATTCCCCTGATTCCTTCAGGTACAGGAACTTTGCTTTCAGAACTACATATAAGTGATCAAATCATCTTGAGAGGAAATGGAATTCATCCTGTAGCTACACTCAGAGGTTTTACTTCACAATGTGTATGTTGTTCAGAAGCATGAAGAAACAGATACATATATATGCAAAATTATACCAAACAAAACACCTATGAGTTTAATTTTGTTTGGTTGGGGGTTTTTTAAGACAAAATGCAGTAGAACATATTCTTGGTAAAAAAGGGAACCACTCATGCAACAAAAAGGCACACACGGAGAGGTTATATAAAATTCTCAATATTAGTATTCAATGATAATTTACACAATTTTTTCAGCACCATATTTCCTGTTAGCCAGTTAAAAAAAAAAAAAAGAACAATTATATTAGTGATACATATCAGTATGGGTAGATAAAGTGATTTCCTGATTAATTATACATCACTGTCAGTATACTGGTCATGCAGCTTTGACTGGAAAATATTTAAAAGATTTCCATGTTAATGCAGTGTACTTCTACTGTTCCCATTAATATTCGAAGTAATTTCATGCTTGTTGATCAACTTTCCAGTTTAATGAATACCAGAAAATGTGGATGATTACATGGATCTTGACAGCTACATGTCTCCTGTTAAGACAGCATTCCCCACAAAGAATTCAATGATCTACAATACTGTGCAGTTCATTATAGGACTAAAATTTTTGGTAAAGTATAGGAAGAAAAACATCTTTTTCTGGAAGAGATCTATTGTACAGTACCTATTCCTCCCTTCCATACAAGGGAAAATAAATGAAATGGAAGAAAGAAAACTGTAGGCTTAAACTTCCCCTCATCACAGTTAAAAATAACAGTCAGCCATTTTAAATCTCATGTTAAGTGCCAACAGACAGGATTTTCCCTACTTGAGGCAGACAACAGGGTATTTTTTTCTTCCCATTTTAAATGCTTAAACTGTGAAAAAGCTGCAGTAAATGGAATACCGCCACCACAGAAATGAAATTATCACTGGGTTCACAGAGCAGGCTAGAACTTCATGCAGGTTTTATAGATGTCTGAGTGTAGCAAATGCACAGGGCACAAAGTTCAGAGTTAGAGCCGGAGGAGAGGCTGCAGGCCCTGCTCCCTGACTGTGCCACTCTCATCCTGAGCTGTACCTTTGTCCCCATGTCTGTGTCAGCAGGGACACAGCTGTGCAAGCACAACCACACACCACCTGCGACACATCTGCAGGTGGGTCCTGCAAGTTAGTCAGGTTTGAGGAACGTCACAGCCAAAAAACCATAAGGACTTGTTCTGAACTCTTGGAGCAGGAAACAGTTACACATTTGGCAAGCACATTCATTTTTCATTGCAGTGTAAGACTAGAGACAGACATGCCAAAGGAGGCCCAAGTCCTTTCACTGCTTTGCAGCAACCTTCAGGTTTTGTCTTGTTTAATAATCCTTCAGAAACAGTTCTGAGACCCTTGACAAACCAATCCAAGCATGCAAAGTAGACATATGATGACCAGATGGCCCATACTCTCATCCATCAACATCCATATGCTTCAAGTGTATTTTCGGATTGCTGCTAAAGAATTGGGGTTTAGAGTTGTAAAGATCCTCGCTGGCAGGAAGAATCCTTACAGATGTTGGAAAAAACGCTTTCACTACAGAATGATCTCAACCAAGCACACAGTGCACTATGAATTAAGCTGATTTGCTGCATATCCCTGAGGCAGCAGAAAAATTCAGTTCTCTCTGATGTACTATTGATAATACTTTTTTTTTTTACTTGTTATTGGGGGACCAAGTCTAGTATTCTTATGATTGGATTCTTCTGGCTGACAATACTGGACACAATTGAAATATTGAAAAATACTAATAAAATAAATGCTATCTGCTTTGTTGTTGCGTTTATCTCTAGACTAAAAGTCAAGTGTATTGAAGAAAAAACTACAAACACTGCTTCCAGTTTTCTACAAATCATTAAAAACTTATGAGTCATAGAAAAATAGTACATTTTACTGAGTACTGAGCATTATACAAGGTCGTCAAGAATGTAATAACTCAGGAAGAATAATTTAAAAGATTGTAAATATTTCATAGAACAAGAACTTCATCATAACAAAAGTTTAAAAGCAGTTTATGTTTTTGTATTTCAGACAAGCTTTCCTGAACTCACAGATCACAAGACTGATAATAGATGATACCTAAGGCACTGGTGTACAGGAGGCCAAGGTCTTCAAGCAAAGTAGACTCTTAGGCCAACTGAGGTAGCTGAGCAAAAAAATAGCTTCTACAGTTTTTTCTGTACTATGAGTAATAAAGTAACATTTCTTGGATTAGCAGTATTTATTCCTTACCATCTCATTAAGAAATCTCTCATAGACCATAGTATCATAAAATGGTTAAAGATCACTTGTTCCAAGCCCTCTGCCAGGGGCAGAGACACTCCCACTGGACCAAGTTGCTCAAAGACCAATCCAACCTGGCCTGACCAGGCATTTAGCATTTATTGCATAATGGCTTACCCAGAGCCCCTCTAACAAAATACTAAAAATAATACAAACACATATGGAGTGAATTCCTGATTCCATTCCCACCAACAGAAGCTTTTGTTATGAAAGCTATAAGTACAAGGCAAGTTTTAAGGTACAAGATACCTTAAACCATTCCCAGGGACTTTATTCCTTTTGTGGTGAACTAAGAAAAATTAATTAATTAGTTCACTCAACCAATATGGATGTGCCTAGCTTTTTTTGCAGTTGATAAAGAAAAGCAGGCATTTTTAGAACATCATGTAGCTGATCACATGGAAATATCTCCTTGAGGGTGCTGCTAATTAAATCCTAGTTTTCACTGAGTTTATAGACTAGATCTCCAGCAAGTCTGAGGAGAACATAACGTGACTAACTCAGCAACTGATCACATCTTGTTTATTTACAAAATAATATGGCTTAAACTAAAACATTTTCATTTTATCAAGCTGAAAATCCAAAAGTAGAAACATATGCCCAAGGGTCGTCGAGAGTAAAAATCTTTGAAAAATCCAATCTATTAAAGCAGTGCATTTATAAACACGTAAATATTTATCAGATAGGTCAACAGCTTGAAATAAAACAATGATAAGGCTATTTGTTACAATTTGGTACTTATAAGTCTAAGTCACCTGTCTACCCATGGTGGGTCTATCATGAATAAAAAAAGCAGAAAATAACCCCCAAAAAACCCTCTATTTCATCCTGTAACAGTAAGAAAAATATTGTAGCACTGAAGAAGAAAGAGGCCCAGTAAATGCTTTGACAGTGCAGTTTCTGCCCCAAGTGACGTGAGAGGGGCTTACTCGTGGCATAGATCCTAAGCCATAGCAAGTCTCCTCTTCCTTTTCTGAAGTAGAATATGCTTGGACATGTGTCAAGTCTGTGGAAGACTTTAATCTTTCCCCTTGTCATTGCCCTTCCTCTGGTCATGCACCATGTTCCCCAACCCTTAAGTTTCATGACTGGCAAGCCACAAAAATTCAATCATTCCAGAAAACTGTCTATGACGGGATGTGAGGAACCGCGAAGAAGGTCAGCATGGGCTGCAGCCACTTTCACTGATATGGAAATTATAATGCACAGGAACTTTTCAGCATTTAACTTTATACAAACCAAAACCATGGTATATTTTAATAAACAGACTCCATCTGGATCTCTCCTATTAATGTGCAATTGCTTCTATTTGCAGTCTGCAGTGTATTTCCATAGCACTCAAGTAACACTGCAGATGTTAATGTCCATAAATCTTCTCTTATGACAATTCCACTGTTTAATACTCCAGTTTTCTACATTTGAAAATAATAAATTTTGAAAACTGTTAATATTTACAATTAATATCTTTTTTCCTTTCTGAGATAAAATTTTAAGATTGTTTTTTGCATTTCCAATCAGTTCCTTTAGTCCTCTTTTAAATAAAAGGAAAGTTATTGTATAGTATTATATAAATAAACATAATTAAAAATATTTAAAATATTAAAACTAATACCAATAAGGTAGCATTCTCAAAGACAAAGGAATAAAGTACATTTATCATCCACTAGGCAAAGAACAGGCTAATTGTTTTTAAGGAAAAATTTTCAGAAGTGGCATGATTTACGATTTTATATTCAATTTATGTATTCTGAAATCATGAAACGCTAAGTGACTTTTCAGAAAGAAAAATAATCACAGAAAGCATCAAAAGCTATTTATCCCAACGTCAGTGCTCCAACATCAGGTCATTTCTACTTGTCACATCTAAGTAGGAATTCTAGGGATTTATTTTAGTGCTCCACTAGCATCTAACATGACATTTAATATAAAAAAAAAAATAAAAAGCAAATGCTATGATAGAAAATGCCCTAAGTCAGCATCAAATTCAGTTCTCACCTGTAATAGTACTCGCTTCTTGCACAGGAATATATAACTCCCTACAGAGTGGAGTGTATGCAATTCCACATAAAGTAACAGGGGTTTGCATGGGGATCTAACATTCTGGTAGTTCTACTGGAAGGATCTCAAATGATGCAATCTGCCACTAAACTTCCCTTCTTCCTCACATCATACTCAGTCAGAGAATGGGTCAGGTTGGAAGGGACCACAGTGGGTCATCTGGTCCAACCTCCCTGCCCAAGCAGGGCCATCCTACAGCACATGGCACAGGATTGTGTCCAGACAGTTTTTTGAATATCTCCAGTGAGGTAGACACCAGGAACTCTCTGGGCAACCTGTTCCAGTGCTCGGTCACCTGCAAAGAAGTTCTTCTTCATGTTTAGGTAAACTTCCTGTGCCTCAGTTTCTTCCCATTTCCTCTTGTCCTGTTGCTTGGCACCACAGAGCAGAGCCTGGCTCCATCCTCCTGACACCCCCCTTCAGGTACCCATAGACATTGATGAGGTCCCCTCTCAATCATCTCTTCTTGAGGCTCAACAGGCCCAGCTCCCTCAGCCTCTCCTCATAAGAGAGATGCTCCAGTCCCTTAATCATCTTTGTTGCCTCCACTGGACCTGCTCCAGGAGCTCCACAGCTCTCTCATACTGAGGAGCCCAGAACTGGACACAGCACTCCAGATGCAGCCTCACCAGGGCACACCCAGCTCAATTTATAGTTTTACCTATTTACTCCCTCAAAGGGTTGGGCAGTTAAGATAATGTGGAATATTTTTGGTTTGTTCCCCAAGTGCATTACTTTATGCTTTGTACTATGGAATTTAATCTTTGTTCAGGGAGCAGGAGAGGTATCTTAAATAAATAAATGAATGAAATTCCGCCTTCAATGCCATTCTGCACTTTTTGCCCAGCAATTCAATTTGTCTTCTCTGTTGATAGTGCCACCTAACTTTGAATCTTTAGTAAATTTCGACAGAATACTACACTTTTTGTGCCAAAGCCATTACTGAAAACATTAAACAATATTGGTTCCAAGACTGATGCTCAGGAACTCTATTAAATAATCTTTCAATACATTCTTCTTCCTCGTTTTAAGGTGATTTATTCTGAGTCAGGTTTATCACTCCATTTAATGCTTATTTTCTGGAAAGCGTTCAGAAATATAAAATAACTCAATTCAACACCCTGGCTCGAAAAACACTTGCTTGTGTATGTAGTCTACGCTTGATGCATTAAATGACACTAAAATGGATAAAACAACCTTACTGTGCTAAAAGTTACTGCCAATATACGACATTGTTAAATTAAAAATTAATTGCCTGAAGAAACATACAGAAATGCAAACATGCGTACTTCAAATTTTTTATGTAGAGTCGCTTAATAATTTATGGCTTGAATAAGAACATGCCTTCTTCA
The DNA here is from genome assembly GCF_009829145.1 of Chiroxiphia lanceolata. NCBI lineage: Eukaryota > Metazoa > Chordata > Aves > Passeriformes > Pipridae > Chiroxiphia > Chiroxiphia lanceolata. Next base: position 14,619,671 of record NC_045646.1, read on the forward strand.
GCATAAAAATGCTAATTGCATTAAAGAAGAAACAATCCCTGAAGCACAGAACCGAGCATTACAACTTGTTAGTCAAAAATTAATACTCAGCACTGTAAGTAATTTTTATTAACTTACTCTACAGTTGCAATGGCTGCACAATTACAAACAACAATGAACTATTCCTTAAGACTTAAGATAAATGATCAAATTAATTTTTAGTTTAGTAAAATATTTTGTTACTTCGGTCTGACTGCCAAAGACTGAATCCCAGGATGAAAAGATACCACATTTTCCCAGTATTATTTTGCTTTCACCATTTCTACTTTACACACCATCCACTGCTGTGCTTTCAGAACTAATATCAGTGAGGAGTGACCATTACAGCACAAAACCAATGAAACTGGTTCTGGTTTTTTCCCTCTACACCTGAAAAACTGTCAGCTCCAACAAAACATTTCCTTTATTTTGAGCGCATTTCTTTCATAAACTCAGATACTTTTAAATGACAAGTTTCTTTAGAAGTTTTGGGGGAATTTTCACGTGTTTCTCTTTCTTAAATAAAACAACTTAGCAAAAGTTTGCAGAAAAATTATGTAAGTCACACTGCATTTCTGGCAAAAACGTTTCAACCAAAAAGTTTCACTTTTGTCTCTCTGTAACCATTAAGTGATGTCCCACATAAAACAAACAAACAAGCAAACACCCCCCCCAAAAAAGCCACCAGAACAAAAACACCAGAACAAAAATACTAACAACTGCCATCCTGCAGCAGAAAAGTCTTTTCATCCTCTGTGCCCAAAACATACACATTAATGTCTCATTTAAACTCTTGATTTTTGTCACCAGAAATGTGTACCCAATATGCAGCACACATAAAGTGTACAGAGCTCATCGAACATGATGTTTGGGAGTCTGATCTTCTGTTAGGACTGTGTGAAAATCTCCTATCAAAACTGCACTACAGTGAAACCATCTCAAGGTAAAAGAGTTCCTTCCACTACAAAAACAGAGAATCATGTTGTGGGAGTGCCACTGGGACAGGGCAAGGCATGCAGTTGGGAGAAAAAGAAGCAAAAGATGGAAAAATACCTTAGGAGGAATTAAACATAAGACACAACTGGCTCAAAATGTCCTTCTCAGAAAAAAAATTCTGGAGGCTGGAGATGTTTTCTGGGAAAAATATTACTAAAGCCCTCTCTTTTTCTATTCTTGTACACAGTTGCTGCTGGGGGGGCATGAGGTGCCATGAGGGCATCACATAGATCTGGAACATACCTTTCTGTGGTCAGGAGGTTACAAACAACAGCTCAGCAAAAAAAGTCTAGAGAACAAAGCCACAGCTTTTGGGACAGGTGTTGTCATCTCGTGGCTTCTCATCCCCGAGTTCTCTGCTGTTCCGCTGGCTCAGGGGAGACCTCATCACTCTCTACAACTCCCTGAAAGGAGGTTGTAGCCAGGTGGGGGTTGATCCCTTCTCCCAGGCAACTATCAGCAAGACAAGAGGGCATGGTCTTAAGCTGTGCCAGGGGAGGTTTAGGTTAGATATTAGGAAGAAATTCTTTACAGAGAGGGTAATCAGCCACTGGAATGGGCTGCCCAGGGAAGTGGTGGATTCTCCGTCCCTGGAGGTTTTTAAAATGAGACTGGATGTGGCCCTTAGTGCCATGGTCTAATAACTCAGCGGTAGTGGACCAAGGGTTGGACTTGATGATCTCAGAGGTCCCTTCCCACCCAGCTGATTCTGTGATTCTATGAAAGCAATGACACAACTCTGTGCACAGAGTTCCCAGCTCTGTGGGTATCCCTGCAGTAAGACCTGCCCAGCACATCCCTGCATGATTTTGGCTGGGATACTTGCATTGCAATTCCCTGCTTCAACCCCTGGGGAAGACTGCTGTGCCGTGAAACACCTGGCTTAACCAAGAGGTTACAATTACAAGGTGCTATACACAACTAAGTAGACAACCAGACAGCTTTGCCATAGCAACGTATTTCTGTTTTCAAACAGAAAAAGTGTGGCTTGGGAAGAAGCGCATCTGATTATTGTCAAAAAGGGTTGCTCTTTACAGGTAGATTTTCATTTAAAAAAATGGTGAAGTTTTGTCTAAAGATTTCATAAAATGTCACAGTTACGAAGTTTAATTTCACCAAAGGCTATGAACAGTCTAAAACATCTTTTTGATTACTTGGTTGGTATAGAGATTTTATTTCCCATCAGAACACACTACTGTAGAGAATGACCAAATGAACTCTCTCCTTGTTTGTGTCTCACCTAATTAAGCATTATAATTATAAACAGCTTCAGGCTGTCATAATTAGACTCCTGTTGATTTTACTATTGTTGTATCACACAGCTCTCTGCTCACCGTCCGGTCATGCAGAGCCTGCACACAGTCTGTCTTTTAAAACTCCTGGCAACTGGGTAGCAGTCTAAGTCTTCAAAACCAGTGACAAACTGTGCACATTTAAAACTAATTTCTAATCAGTCCTATTTTAAAAGAAGGCCTAAACTTGGCACTCATCTGCTTTTTCTTGAGAGCAAAACTTATAGACAACCAAAACATTCATTTTTGAATGCTTGTGTCATTTCAACTGAAAGCAGCTCTAAGCAATTGCTTCCTGATCAAATGTCATCTTTGTTATGAAATTAGTGAAATATTTATCAAGATTAATTTTAAATGATTTGCATACATGTCCTCTCTAATTACATTTGCATATTCATTGCTCTAATTAGCCCAGTGGCTTTAATTGAATCTGAAATTGATACTGTGCACGTTCTCAGGTTTATATTCTAATAAGTGTCATGATGGTTCTAAAATGGCATGGCAGGCTTGATTTCCACAGCCCATTTCAAGTAGGGATATGTTTTCTCTGCACTGGCACTGTGAGTAATGCAATGAAAACTGTTCATGAACTACCAAAAGGTGAATACCAAGCAAGGATGGGCAACCTCGTATGGCTTGGATTTGTGGTTTGTTATAAAGTGAATGAGATTGTATTACTCTTCCCTCACACACTTTCTGAAGGGCAATGCGCCACATTTTCCTTTGTCTTTTTATCCATTTGAAACCTGTTACCATTGACTTTTCTGGGATCTCCTAAGCATTTGGAAATTATATGTGCAATTACTCCCTCTCCTTTCTCTTGCTCTGTCATTGGTCAATGACTGTTTTTCAGTGCTTCTACTTCTTTGTTCACTTTTGTCAGCAGGCAAGTTGGGAAAAAAATACAAAACCAAAACCAACAAACAAAGGGGCTTAAGACATGAGGCAGTTTGAAATCATTCCTACCGCAGTAATTCCCAAATATATGCCATCAAACGAGTCAGAACTGCACCAACACACTTGTTTTTTCCCTTCATGTGACATGATCACATTGTGAAGGAAGTGGTAAATGCACACAGTTTTCGAGTAGTCTTTCCTCTGGTGTGATTCCATGTGCACTGGGGAGGATTCCCAGCAGAGAACATGACACACAATATTGTAGAGGGATAGTAAAGAACAAGAAAACATCATCCTACCTTTCCTCTAACACAATAGAGAAATACTACACAAATACTCTCAGACTGTTCTGAACACAGTCAGTTCTGAATTTTTTGCAGAAAGAAGTCCTTTGGGAAAAGAGTTAGTAAATGGAGTTAGTTCGAATTCTAGATTCTAAACCAAAAAAGAACTGAAACTGGTCTTGTTTTTCTTTTGTCTTCCATCTCTCGTGACATCTCTTTATTCTTTCACTGTCTGTGATTCCCAACATGATCTACTGAGTTCAACAGGGAATATTTCTGCCCTAAAGTTTAGATCCTTTCAAGGCACATGGCATATGTGAGAAAGCCAGTGTAAATTCCTGTTTCCCTAAAGATATACTATCATTTTAAAGACTGCTCTCAGCTAGTCAACTGCAGAAATTATTTTGTTTGTATTTTCGGTATATAATGTACTTGACACTTTACTAATATCCTGACCAAACTTTGCTTTTCTTCATTACTCTTTAAAGCACAAAATTTCCCAAGAAATGAACAAATTCAGGCCCCCCAAAATAATCCCTTGAAATGCAATAGCATTTCAGAGAAGAACTAGACTACAGGAAAGAGCATACCTATCTATTCACCAAGGCTATCATCTTCCAGTCCCATTTTTAGACTTGAAAGCCAAAGGCTTTGCCTCATTTCCATACATCTAACCTGGCCAAAGAGGTGGCTTGTAAGAAAGGCCTATGAGCAAGGTGACAAAAACACATGTCAAGAGAAGCAGAGGTTTTGCTATATGCTGGGAAATAGAGGTACATATAACCTTTACCTGATCAGAACTAATAATAAAAATATATATGTGCACAGAACATGTAAAAAATACATAATAGTGTGACACACTATATAGTTCTTATAGGCATGGGTTAGAATGACATCATTATTAATAAGTGCCTGTATACCATTTATATAACCATGGCACCAAGATTTCTACACACACTACATATTTCATAGAAAAATGATTTTTCAGAAGTTTATTTTTACTACAGAGTTTTGAATTTTATTGGTCCTATTTTTCATATCCTGTTGCCTGCAAAACAGCTTCCTGCAGGACTATGATTCTTGTGATATACATTTTGCAGAAGAAAAAAAAAAGGAGAAAAATTCATATGTAATAAAACTTTAGAACCTTTTAAAAGTTACCTAATGTAGCTCTACCTTCCATAACCATGTTATTGAAGTTTTTATGTCTTTTCTCAAACAACCAGCCTGGGGAAGCAACCAGTAGGATTTTTTTTACTATTTTCTACAAGTCCTAGTCACATATTGGTGACTTCTTTACTACTGACATAAATTCAAAGAGTTTTGTTCTTCCTTTAGTCAGTACTTATTGAGGTAAAGAGCAACTTAACTTTACCCCCTTCCTGCCATATCTGCAGGTTTTTGGTATGGAAGTAAGTTATGCCTGGAAGTTGGCACGCAGATGATTCCTAAAACCCCAGCTCATTCTCATGCTGTCATTAGTGCTTGACTGAATATCACCTGGCTCAAGGTTTGTACCAAAATAATGCAGGCATTGAGGGAAAGGAGAGAAGAAACTAAGACCTCAAACTTTGTTCCACTTTAAAAGGAGCAATCAGAGCACAGGTGAGGTTTGAAAATTCTGCCTCACAGGACTCTATGCAATACAGGTACTCCCAGTCCTTAAACAACCAAGCAGATCCAAAGAGTTGTAGTTCACATGGAAGAACCAAACAGCTTCAGAAACAATGAGCCCATATTGAACACAATAATATGACCAGGAGCTAATGGAGATTTCACAGTTTTGTGGTGTACTGTCAAGATTCTGACCTCTGACACACACGGTTGGGAAGAATGAGGTATGGGAAGCTAATAAAAATATGCATTGCCTGAAGTCAACATTCAAAGATGAAATTTTACTACTGCACCAAAAATAGATTAAAGTTGTAAATTAGACCGTGTAGGCTGAGTATCAAAGAATTACAAGCAAAAATTTGATTACAAATACTACAGTGACTACAGGATAAGATAAATTACTTTTCTAATTTTGGGCAACCTCATGTACTTCTGATTATACTAAAGAACTGAATCCTCTACAACCATATGACTCAGAATTAAAAGTATATACATAAATACATATATACATATAAATACAAACATATACCCACATAAGTCACTCCTTACCACTGCTTCTCTTAAAAGAAACTCAAGAGTTCAGATAATTTATGCAATAATTTCATGCAATGGAATTCCCAGAGCAGAGCTATCAATGTGCACAGGGAGCAATCCTTCTTAAAGCACTCTAATATACTTTGTGTGTCTCACCATTAAAAATGGCCATATTTGGATGGTTTCCCTTTATGGCAGCTTTATGAAAACACAGAAAGCTGCACTGTGAAGTTGACACCATCGCCCTAAAAACCAACAGGGATATAATGACTATTTGTGCCTAGGGTACACTCTTGCTTATGTTAATATTTTATGTTTACTGACTCTATTTGCAAATTCCACCAAGGAGTGTGTTCTCAGTGTTGCTTCGGTTTGGTAGAAAGCAAAGGAACCATTCTAGGGGGAGTATTCTCTGTTTGTTTTACAGCAAAGGACGGGAAGAATCGGATGGTGTACTTACTGCTTAACACTCCAGATGCTTCAACAGCGAGTGATAGGAATAAGGCCTCACTGTCACACAGCAGGGAATCCCAGAAGCATCAGAGTTCCCCAGCAGCTGGCACTTCCAGAGCAAATGGATCAGATCGCAATGTAATTGAACACCAAGGCAGTAAAAAGACAAAATGGTTTAGATGAGACTATTAATTTCAGGATTACAAATTGTGCTTGTAAATATTGAATTGAAAGTGCAGTAAAGTAGAATTTCCAAACTTTGATTAAGAAAAGCAGTTATGCAAATTTACTTAAAAGAAATAAGGCAAGGGTGTTTTGATGAGAAAATGTTATGTGGTGTCTGAATTACAGACCAGAGAGTTGGGCTGGAAGCATCATTGTGTGCCTGGAATGTAAAGTTTTAGAAGAAACTGAAGAAAGTAGAGATGGTAACAGAGGAGATTGACACTTTTTTGAGTAAAAAAAATTAGAGGTCACCTTTGGCTCAGGAAATCTCTCAACAATAAATTGTTTACTGAATGAGTATTACAGTAAAGTATTACTATAGATGTGTTCTGTTCCTGTGCCTTCCCCTAGGTACACACTTTGTACCACATTGTGCTTTGATCTGAGACTATAAAGATTTTATGTTCTCATGAAAAATAACACAATCAGATTATAGATTTTATATGTAAAAAATTTCAGTCAGCAAACTAAATTCTAACTGAAAATATTTTCTAGAGGCAAGAGTATTCCACAGGGACATGTGACAACAGAAGCAGAAAATCTCTTTCTAAAATTGAAATAAAAAATTGAAATCATAATAAAAGCTGTCTCAGAGATTATTTACATATTATCTTGGGATCAGTAGAGTCATAGTACTCTTGAAAAACGCATCTCTACTATATGCTGATCACACAGTAGAAACTTGAAATAATTCAAGGTACTAAAACAAAGTTAAAATGAAATTCGGTTGAATAATGTTTGTACATTTGACTGCAATTGCCAGTTATGAGATTTACTAGTGCTATCTTCTAGGCATTATTTGGGGACATAACTATGTGTCAAATATAACAGTGAAAGGACATTTCCATATACAAGTACGTAACAAGTTACACTGCTTTTGTCAGGTTTTTCATTTGGTTGTTTTTTGCTATTCAGCTAGACCAAACTGAGACATCAAAACTTAGAGCTCTGATGATGGTCTTATCAACACCTACAATAAAATATTTGTATCAGAGTAGTAAATTTACATCATCTATTTAATGAATATTTCTAGACTTTTTCATCACATGCTTCTCAGTAGTTACATTGATGAGGGACTCGTGAATTTTTAGCAGATTTTAAAAGATTTAGCACTTTCTTGCTTCCATATGAATAAGCCATGCAATAGTAATACACTAGTGAAATACTATGTGGTAAGATCCAACCGTTAAAAACAAAAAGGCTGCAGTGATTTCCATATTGCATGTTTAAAATCACTTTTCCCACATAACACAGAAGGCTTAGAACAATTCATGCCTTGGACTTGTATTCTGTTATATTTCACACACTAGAAAAATGCCTGGTTAATGTCTTGGTAGAAGTCAAGGAAGAATTCTGGTTGAGGCCAATTTTTCCATTGTTTACACTACATATGGGTTTTACTATTGTAAGGAATTTCTTTTTCTTTCTTCTGAAACTATTTATTTACTTTCATGAAAACCTGCAAATAGTTATGTACTTCAACAGGGCAAATTGAAATATTATTATGTAACATAGTAAAATAAAATGTAAACAGATGCATTTTAATATTATACAATGCAGTATTCTATGGCTCATTAAACTATATTCATTACTAAGATGGATTCATAGAAACAATTTTGTAGCTTTAACAATGTACCAGATGTCAGATGTTTGCTGTGTCAGATGGTTTTATTCTTTAGCCACTAGGAATATACAGTCAAGCTTGACTCAATAAACACATGAATCTGGTCACATCTATCAAATTTGTTAGTATAAGTTAGAATAAATTGAGACAGTAGTCAGGCCTCATATCATTTTATACAGAAGTTTTGCTAGATAAAGGTCTAAAGTGGAAAATACTGGGGGATGGGAATACATTCTAATTAAAACAAAATTTTTCTAATCCTTCTCTCTACCTATAACAAACCTTCTCACCTTGAATGAAAAAGAAGTTTCAGTTGAAAAACATCCAACTGAAACGTTCTGCCAGCTTTTAAACATTTTTCCCCTCCACCTCCTCTTTTCTTTCCCTCTACATATCAGAGAGTGGAAAAAAAAAAACCAACCAAAAACAGACCTTGAGTTATAGCAACCAGAATGGACTTTTGTAACCTAAGCTATCAAGCTACAATAACTGCATCCATTGCAGGTTGGTATTGCCTTAGTTTCATTACAGCTCCTGAAAAATGTCTGTGTTAATGTAGCTAAAGAGGATCCTTCCCAAGCTGACAGACCTTCAAGGTCCACTGGAAGCTCCATCTCCAGGACAACATCACTGCTGCATATGTCCCCAGAGCAGAGGTGGGGAACACAATCTGCTCCCTCCCCGAGGTCTCGGTCACACCGTCTCGCTTCTGCGAGGAGCGTGAAGCAGAACTGCCTCCTGCATCATAAAAGCAGCAGCCTCCATGAGCCCACTTCTTTGCTTTTTAAAAAGAACTGAAAAACCATCATCCAGTGCGCAGTGACCCAGGAGAAGAGATTGGTTTGTGTTCACTATTACTCACATCCGAGCTCCTGCTGTAGGACTAAAAGACCCTGTGCTGCTAATGAACCCAATCATCACTCCGGCAGTCTCAGCGCTGGATTTGAAGAGCTATTTAAGTTGTCTATATAAACAATTGACCACAGACAGTTCTATTCTGTTATTTATGGCAAGCCTAATGATTTTAGGCTTTTTCCAGTCTCCACCAAACAGCGTTGTGTAGTGTTCCTATGCTATCAATCTTAATAAAAGCACTGGAGCTGATAACCTAGAACCTAAATGATTTAGTTCAGCTGCCAGATCTAATATTAGTCCCATTTTCCACTTATAAAATTTGGGCCTCACAGCTAATGAACCACTTTCAACCCAGCATCCTGAAATCTGGCTCCACACACTGGAAATGGTAACAGCAGCCTACAATCCAACTACGGCTGATTTACTTCTACTTGAATTTTCTGCTTTCCAAGGTAAAATTTCACATATCTTTATGGGTGTTTTATCAGCACAATATGGTTTTAGGACTATCCCAACCACTTCGCTGTCTTTTAACTGTTTTCAAAGGGGTGGATGTATGCCAAGGAACTAACATCAAATCACAGCTGCAAAACATCCCAGGGTACCAGGAGCATCTTTAAATAATAGTCTAAAAGTCAAAGTGAAAAAACTCAATTGTACATCTTGAAATTCTACAGCATAGATCCAAACATGAGCACAACTACTACTCTGCCTTTATTCTCAATTTGGTGTGAGTTTACTTTAGCTTAAATCACTATTTCAGGAAGACAGTCAGGGTCTTGTTTGTTTATTTATTTTTAAGTATATACAGAAAAGTTGAACATCTGCACTTTTTACCAGAACTTTACATATTTTAATTAAACTAATTCCAAAGAGTTCATAATTCTTGTCATTGTCATGGCAAGGCATCCTCCTAAGCTTCCAGCAGCCACAATACTTGGTAGCTTTGTCAACACTGACCACTGGAAAATAATCTCTCGACCTGTACACCTGCAAGAGCAGTTCCCAGAGCAGTCAGCACAGCTCAGCAAACTACTGGTAGTCCCTGGAGGCAAATATAAGGCCCACAGCAGCAGCAAGGCTGAGTTCCCTTCTTAGCCAGTTACCTTGAAATTCACGTTAACTCAAGCCAGACTGAATACCTGTTTACTCACAGATATGCAAACCAGACATAGGAAAGGTGACTAAAACAGGACCATGCAAAACTTCTCACAGAATTCAACCTGTTAGATCTCTCTTTTTCTTCCTAAGTCTATCCACAAGGCTTTTAGAAACTGCTGGCAGTTGTGCAACCCTCTGCCCTCACACTGCAGTTACAGAAGATGATCTGAATCTTGAAACCTTTCCCTCCTGTGGGCCTCTAAACCACATCAAAAGAACTGACCCTTTCTAGGGATGTAGAACCTCTTTTGTAGTTGGATCTTTCATCTGGTGGCAGCTTTCAAACTACTACATAAGTTAAGAGTTGCCTCCTCCAGCTTCAAGGTGTCTTATGAATATAGTCTGTTGAAATGGTCATCGCCTGTTTGGACCCAGATCTTTGTTCCAGTGTGTAGATGATTCGTAATAAATCATTCATAGAAGCTTAAAATAAATGTTGTCTACCATACCACAAGAAAATAGTCAGACATCAGTGTTAAATACTTCAGTCTCTGGACCTTGTGCTTCATGTAAAAAACCACATTTTTTATTACATGACAAACAAAACAAAAAAATCACCTTTTATGTATATTCTACAGCAGTTTCTTTTGGGGAATAAAATAGGGAGAGCTCGTGATTTTGAAGCATAGCAATGAACCCTTCACATCCAGGGAAACACACCAACTTAGACCATTACTATCACACATCTCTCCTGTTCCAAACTCATGCAAAAGAAACAAAAAAAAACCCAAACCAAACCAAAAAAGAGTCACAATGAGCACCTTGTTGAATGCTTTCCTTATGATCTTTTCCAATGCCAGATTCTGAATTGGGGGGCAGAATATAGCTCTGAAATGGTACCTTCTTAAAAGCCTCTGCTAGACTCAGCACTCAACAGTTGGACTCAGGCCAAATTTAATGTAAAAAACTGCATCTCCTGCTAAAACTGCATCTGCACAAACAGAAAAACTGAAATACTTTCACAGCTCAGGTGTGCCTAACTGCATTCAGTGCTGTATTTCTGATGTTTTTATGAAGTATATCTACTTGGTTTAAAAGAAATCATACTGATTTTTTTTCTATCCTCTGGTGTTTTCATTGTGTTATCTCTTAGCAGATTATTGAATCAATTCAGGGATATTAATATTAACAGATGTGTTGCTCTCTTTTTAGAACCTGTTCAATGCTCTTTATTGATCCAACAGTTGATGATTACAGTGGTAAAATGCTGCCAAACAATTGATATTGATTATAGAGATTAAGTACCCCACATGGAAAGGACATTTGCCAGATGAGCTTTCAGAATATTAATATTTCAGGTTAGTTTCTAGTATATGTTATCCATAATTAGAGTATCTGATTTATTGGGTCATATTACTATATCTTATTTCCACTCCTTTCTTAGTCTGACCAGCCTGTCTGTTTCTATAGTTACTGATCTGATTTTCTCCTTTACAAACAAAAGAAAATTTACAGGGTTTTCTGGAGGGAAAAGGAGTTACCCCTTCCCAGACACAGAAGGCAGCATCTTTTGTAAAACAGCAGTGGGCAGGCTGTGGGTCTTGGGAAGCACACAGCTCCCATCCCAGGCCAAAGGGCTGCACCTGCATGGAAACCAAGAGGTAATCCAAAAGTTCAGTAGGAAAGGCTGCTTCGTGCCACATCTCTTGGCCCAGGGCCACAACCCAGTTCTCTAGAACACATGTATGTACTTACAGCCCATGCACTGATGTGGCTTCAAGGTAGTTTCAGTGAGACTTCTCAGAGACACATACTCTTCTAGTTTGGAGAAATACCTTCTAAAATTATATCCTCCAAATCCTTTATATACTACAAATTCAAAGAAAGTCTTAACTCACTGCCAGCCCCCAATATCATGCACTTGTCAAGTCTTCCCTGACAGTGAAATAAGCATCAAGTGATAAGAGTATTTCTTAGACTTCATCTGAAAAGATTTGTACATTTTCATCAGTGCATAGTTTGCAGAGACTGAATCACAGATTTTTTACCCAGCTAATGCACCTGAGTGCATTACAGTTGCAGTAATGCAGATCCATTGCAGTTTTCTGCATTAGTGACATTTATCAAAAAGTTTTTAGCCCCTAATTCCTCTGCCAAACCTAATCAAGTGGAAGCTAGTCTAGGTCAAATCCGTAGAAGAAGAACTACAACCTAAACAAAGCATTTAGAGAGGTATGTGATATTTTATCAGCACGATAGAGATTTTGTAACACAAGAGAATAACATCCCCAGCTGTCATATCCTTTATGTCAGTATTCAGTGTTTTATAAATACTTCATTTCATAGACAGAGAACCTTCAGACATGATGTGAAACAGTTATGCTGTAGTTACCCATGTGCAAAGAATATTAACAAAATACTAGTTCTTTGAATCTCACTATAAAGACTCCATATATTTGTGTCTGGCAAAGTTCTTCTCTAGATATAGCCTCATTGAGTTGTCTGAGGTTCCAGAGCAGTAAACGGCTTTCCAGAGTACTGAGAAAATCAAGCAGCAGCCCCCCCCAAACAGCCTTTCAGTGTTATTTGCAGTACTCCAATGTAGTACTCATTTTTGCCTTTTATTGAACTAACAGTTTTGTCTAATGCTCTAACATTTTTTGCAACAACAGGTTAAATGAAGAGCCTTGGTTTAGGCAATTTGTCTTATTTTCTTGTTCTTTAAGTGCTTTTGCCTTATTATTAAACACTGCTGTCTCAATGTTCACTTAGGCAGTTCCACATGATTCCAACTATATTACATCAGCATAAAAAATGTTCTAACTAAATGTGTAAAGTAATGTAAGCCTTCAACAGTAGTGGTGTTTGGTACCAAACAGATTTTCATAAAAGAATTTTAGTGAAAAACTTACAACAAGTCTGTATTGCAATTCAGATAAAGTGTACTGAAAATAGCATGTGACATGTATTACACAGGAAAACTTGATCAAATAAAAATATTCAAAATAGTTTCTGAAAAATTTGTATTTAGATGTTTACATATAAATTGTTGCCCAAAAATATAAGGAGAATACCTTAGCTAACAATGCTGCTGTCCCAAACTCTGTGCTGCTGCACTTGAAAGATACAACAGAATGAGGTTCCAGCACCCTGTTTCTGACATTACCTTTTCTGCTTGCTCAAGTCCATGCTCTGATATTATCTGTTGGAAAGGACGTTAACACTGCTGAGTTTGCCCCCAACAGCTCTCTCCCACAGCAGCACAGAAGAGCTTCATCTCAGCTGTGGATGCTTAAGGAGATGAGTCTCAAATGCATTCCACATGTTCAAGGGTCTCTGGGTTTCCCAAAGCCATACACCTGTGATTTCATCAAACAAATTCTACCACCACTGCATTTCACTAAAGCACTGATTATTGTGCTTAAACCCTTCCTACTACCGCCAAAGTAAAGCTTCCCATTTCTGTTCAGAACACGTAGAATATAAGACTGTTAGACCTACATTTGTAGTTCATTCAAGATCATTTCGGTACTCTAGCAGATGTAACACAAAAAGAAATATTACCTAAGCAGCCATCAAGAAAGGGACTTAAAACTGAAAGTTCTAGCTGGTTGAAATAATGTATAGCTCCTAAGCATGAATTTCTGATAAAACAAAAATTTGTTTCAGTTGCACGTTGCCCTTGAAACTGTGCTTGTTGTTAATAGATTAAAATGTAATTTCTGTGACCCCGAGTGAAATTTAATTTTCATAATTCACAAATGATGAAAGCCTTGTAAACCACTGGAGAGGAGAAAACTAATTTGCATCCTATTGTGACTTAATGTCATTTAACATTCCATACATTTCTGGCAGAGTTGCTTCAAACACTGGTTATGTCAGAATTGTAACAAGCTCCAAGGGAAACAGTATTATTTTTTACTGATCACTGATCAATAATATTAAAGATATCAAGAAGGCTGTGAAAATAAAAGCTGAAAAACTGCATTTTTCTACACACTTATGGCCCAGTTTGTTACTCAGTTAGCCCAGGAGTCTATCATAACTCCAAAAGTATCCACAGTTTAACTTCCAGTGAAGAGCTTACCCAATATAGTCTGAATGGTTGCTTTGTACACAGAATCCTAGCCTAAATTTTTTACAGAGCTACATTTTTGGATGGCACCCAAGAGGCAGGTATCACACAGTTCTCATTCGTGCTTCCTCCATTAGCCTTTATGATGAATGTCTTTCTTTTATTTAGACACTAAAAAAGTGAGAGATCCTGAATTATAATTCTGGTGTATTGATAAGACCAGCAGCACCCAAGAGTAGTTTGGGAATATGCTCTCTCCTATCCCAAACCTTATCCTGGTGACTCTCTCTGTTGTATAAATACTCCCTCCAGACTTTCAGAGACTCCTCTCATTCTGCATTACCCATTTATCTGACTATTCCTCTTTCATTTTAATACTGTGGCATTTACTGAAATAACACTGTGCTACATCATTTCTAATGCAAGTGTTTACTTCTTAGTGCCCATACATATCCCCTAAAGGACAAAATACTCAAACTGTACAACCAAATTGCACAAGCTCTCTGAAACATATCAGGTATATGCATGCATTGCAGACAAAGCATCTGTTCAAGAAAAAAAACCAAACAGGTGAAGAAGTGTAATGTACACTTTGCTGTCATCAGAAGGGATTAGAAATGGGTTGCTAAATATCCATGAAACACATGAATGGTGAATAGTTGAAAGCAGGGAAGCAGATAAAGGTGCCAACTTGAGCTCCCCTTTGTTCTTTTCCATTTACCCAAACCACCTGGTACACATAAAAAACAGTCATGAATGTTTGATTAGTTTTGATTTGCACAAAAGTATCTGTTATATTTCTTTGAAGGCTGCTTGTTTACTTAGTGTTTTTACAATAGCAAAGCTAACAAAAGCTTTGCATTAACCTCATGCTAAACAAACCTCTAAGTATATTATCATTTGCAGTGTTGAAAACTGACAAGGTTTTCTCATGGTAACTTTGCATTTTCTCTCTCAGCTCTCTCATATAGTAGGAAACAATATTTCTTGGTTTTTCCAGTATAAGATACAAGTATTCACTTGCATTTTTAGAAATGTTTTAAATGAACAAGGTTTAATAAAACAATACCTGCCTTGCTAATTCTGTTTCCTAACTGTGTTTCCACACTAAAACATTATAGACTGTGTCATTCACTTCCACAAGTACTTTGAAATAGTTTCTCTATTTCTTTGTTGAAATCACTAATCTCAGATGAAAGGTCACAGAACACTAATTGACATAAAAATGCAGGTGACCTTGCCTTTGTCAAAGGCAGAATTAAGACTTCACTAATAAGATTAAGTAGAAGAATAGTGTGTCGGAAAGGTACAAAGAAATGAGTATAATTACATTTGAGGAAAATCTGTGTGTAGTATGAAGAATCAAAGAAAAATGTAGAGACTCAAACTGAGTAGACAATTGTCACAATGACTAGAAACAGTTAAGGATTTTTGAAGGGATATAAAAATAATATTGTTAGATTGCCTGGTTTATTTCAGGGAAAACCTAGCAAATCCTAGTCCTAAAGCTAGACGTACTCTTCATCACTGCAAATGTCACTCCTAAACAACACAGGGTGAAAACACAAGTAGGTTTTCATACTGCATCTTAAAAAGATGGATAGAAAGGCAAGACATCAGTGATTAGCTAACAGAAACATTACATAACAGCATTGGACTTTTAACCTCTTTCTCAGCTTGCCACAACGCAGACAGCAAGGCTGTTTAAGATTAATATACCACTAGAAATAGTTTTACTCACTGCTGGGTTTCTTCCCCACAAAAGTTGGTACAGTAGCCATGATATATACTGAAATTAATTATCAGATATCTATTCCTCACTCATTAGGATATAATAGTACAATTCTTTTCTTTACATACCTGATCACTACACATAAGTCAAAAGTACATCAAGTGTCTGACTTTAGCTGCTGTCAAAAAAAAAAAACATTTAACAAAATACACAGAATACATAGCCTTAGTAAGCTTTTCGTGAGTAAATATTTAATAAGAAGATGAAATATGTCATTTTTATGAGTAAACATTGAAGAAAACTATCTTATTAATAAATTACTTTACAGGTTACATCCATATCTAACACCAAAGCCACACAAATCTAGACTGATGGTACTGGTGCAAACGAATTGTAGATGTATTTCCACTGGAATTACCACAAAAAAAGTGCTTGAACTTCAACATTTAATAGGCATGTAAGTATGTTGCTCTTTTCCCTTCAGTTTTAATAGCCAAAGTCTTTTTTCAAGTACTTCCTTTTCAGAATTCTCTACACAGAAGAAAAACACCTTTAAAAATACAAGAAAGCAGCCCACAGTTAGCTCACAACTATTAATATTTTAAAAGTCAGCATCATATTATGGCTTTGAGTTTCTGTATGCATGGAAGTATTTAAATGTTTTAATATCAAGGTGAATGTGTGAGCAATTCCAAGCCCTTTTTGGAATAGGGATATGTAAGGAATTAAAAATAATGACAAGACAGCAGTGAAATTAAATTATTTTTTGGCACAAGCCTTTATCATAAGGGATAATGAGGAAATTTCTATTCCAAGGGCATTTCTTATAGGAATTCACAATGTGGACTTAACAGAGATTGAACACTTTACGAAGGAAATAATGGAGCAGCCTGAGAAATGCAAGAGCAGTGAATCGCCACCATATGGTTCTTTTTCCAGTGTTCTGGAAGAAATGAACTAAGGAAAAGCAAAGTTCCTGAAGAGTAATTTAATGAAATTAAAAGTATCAGCACTTCTTGAGTTCAGAGGCCCTCTTATTTAACCTGAGTCTTCCAGCAGAGCCAAGAGAAATCTCAAAATACAGAGCCAGGGGAATAACCTTAGCCTGAAGAAGCTACTTGAGAGTCTAATTAAGCATAAAATAGAGTAATTATATTTTAATTGGTTCAAATTAGAGTAACTTGTGCAAGAAACAATAATGCCTTTGCAACCAATTAGGCATATTTGAGTAAAGTTAAGAACAGTAGAGATGTAACCAAACAGCTCAATATGAAGCCTGTCTTGGCCTATGCCTTGTCACCCACCCTGAGAACCAGCAGAAGTACCTGCAGAACCACAAAGAAAAATGCTACAGGTTTTTTGGTGGTGTTTTTTTCCAGAAAATAACAGATAACTGATCCCAAGAAATGAGTTAAACAATAAGAAAGGTAAATGACAATTCTATACTGTTAGTTTGTATATTCAAATAATTTTCAGATCCATTTCAATTAAACCCACTCAGTCAGGTGCAAATTTATCTTGCTGTGTACATTTACCTTGGCAGAAGTGGGATGCATGGTCAGGAAAAAACCTGCCACTGTGATACACAACAGGAAGAACATCCAAGTTCAGTGTATCAATGCACCAGCACCAACTGATGGGTTTTCCTACAGGTAACGGAACATCTCCTCCAGACCTCTTACTTATTAAAATATATAAAATACTACAGATTTTCATTATAGCTGTTGTAAAGGACTAGAGGTACATGATTCAGGCTGCATAAAGCAAAAGCATTTAAATCAATGAGGAGTTCTTGAACACTGTTATTAGAAGCCTTTGTACCTGCACAGGTTCAGTTACAAAAATGTCTGCAATTAAAGATTATTTCACTGCCTGAGAGCAATGCTAAAGCGCTTTTAATAATGCTTTTTGGAAGCTTCAAATAGCACTAAGTGTGCAGTGGAAAAACAGCTCTGCTAATTTGGACCTACACCATCGTAATATTCTTTTACTTTTTTTGTCTGAGCATAACTCATATTAACCTGAAAGACAAAAGCCTTGTTTACTACTCTGCTAGAGACTGAATGAAGTGAGAGCTTTTACTTCCAAACATCTGGTTTGTATATAGCCACTAAAAGCTTATATTGATCCACTTTGGGTATATTGGAGTACTCTTCCTGACCTTAAAGGACTATTTAAAATGCATGTTTGCATATCTTTGCCAACAACAGAATAAAACGAAGTAAAAGGGAAAACAAACTTTTGTTATACTAGAAGAGAAAAAGAATAAAACCCCTACAACAGTCTCCACAAGAGGAATCTGACAACTTGCATCTTTTGTTCAATTTATAAATATAAATGATACTTGAAATATTGTCTTGAATTCTAATTATTTCACTGGCAGAATTGCCCTTAGGAGGGAAATCAGGGAAGAACAAATATTATTCAAGGACTGGTGACACTAGCTGGGGCAAAATTACAATCCCAAGAGAGAAATCCTGGCCCTACTGCAGCCAAATAATAAACTCTTACTGCTTTTGTTAATTTAACATAAAAAAATCTCCATTTGAAAAGCATGAATGGCAGCAGCAGCATGGAACACCCTGGCCAGAAAGAAGCCATCTTCTCTGTAAAAGCAGCCATTAGGGAAAAATATTTAGCACATAAACACATTGCCTTTCATTGCAGTTTTGCATCGAAGGTTATGCAACATAATTCAAATGTAACATTAAAATCCTCTCAAAAGAGCACAGTGATCATTCAATTGTATCTGTAGCCAACAGTAGGAAAGATAAAGACTAGTATGTTGTAAATGTTACAAGAAGTTGTTCTGAGTTATTAGTGAGAATTTGACCAATTACACTTTGTTCTGGAAATCAAATGGTTATTTGAAACACAAAATATTTTGAAGTTTAGAACTAATTTCCAAAAATCAATAATCAAATTTGTGCCCAAGTCTGTGTGTAATCTCATTAAAACCCTTTTTCTGCCTACTATCACACTTTCCTGTACTCAGCTACAAATCACCCCACAAAAACCATTGTATCAAATCGAAGACCTGGAATCAAGCAGGTCCCAGGGCCTGCCAGGAGCATGGTATTATCCCAAGGCTGGGACTTGCACTGCAATCCTTCTGTTGCCTGTGACCCTCTACCAGCTGAGCCACAGAGGGCACAAACTCATACCCCACACTTCACAGAGCTTGGAGCCTGTACAGTTCTCCCTCTCCAAGCTAAGGTTCATCAGCTGTTGGTCACATATTCCAAAATCCAGTCCAGTATTTCCCTTTCCTTAAGGAGGCAGAGAGAAGGAACACATGGTGAGCAGAAGAGCATTATTTCTTCATCCATCAATTATTCTGCCAGGTATTGCCCACAGTCCCTGGTTTTTTCCCCCTGAAAAGTGCAGGGTATCAGAAAGCAGCAATGCCTGGCCACATTCTCTCTCTCTCATTGAAACAGGCTTAACAAGGAAATTTGATTGAACTCCTCTTCAGCTTAGCTCCCCTGAATGCTTCTATGCAGTACCACCTACCCTCCATTCCCTAGAAACTCATACTGTAACTAGAAGCTAAAGTACTGTAGTCTGAAAACAGAAACAACACGTTTAACAAAGATTCCATACAATGAATGCTATTTAATGACATCCATCTACAACTTTTGTAATATCTAGTTCAGAGATTTTTGACAGGACAGCTATTGAAAAACTTTTCAATAGCTCCAGCAGTTGTAAGAAATTACAGATTGCTCTGGAGGTAATATAGTGCACACTCACAAAAAGCACAGCTGCTGCTGGGGCCTCTGAACTGCCTAATACTGACTGCTCCAGTGGTCTGTACTGTTCCAGCCCAAACACAGATGCATTTATTGTTGTTCACCTTCAGCCAACAGAATGGTTGGCTTTTTTCTGTTTGGTTTTGGGTTCATTTTTTCCACCCTCAGTGATGAAACAGCACAATCAATGTCCCAGAAGCACCAATGCACCCACTTATTGGTCAACACACTTAGGGAGTTCAGCTGGAAGAAAGAGCCACATTAAAAATCACCCCTATGAATTCCTCAGCTGAGAACTCAGAAACTCATGAAGTTTATAAAAATAAACCCTTTTAATTTTCAAAATGTTTCATAAAAGTTGCAACATTTTTGACAGTTTTCAACTCAAGCTTTAGGAATTGAAATTTTCCATGTTTTAGTTTGACTCTGTTTGCAAACAAAGTATACTGCAGACCCCCCAGTAAAAACGATCAGATATTAAGTTCATATTTTGACAGACGTCAGTAATCTTTTTCCAATTTTCTTATGTAAAATTGAGGAGGTTTTATTTTAAACTTAAGCATCTCCACTCACAAGAGAAGTTTCACTAGAAGTGCAGAGATAAAAAAAAAATCAAAGCAAAATTGACTGCTGATTTAAACCTCAAACTTCAAATAAGTGACTGAAATCCATATAAAGTTTAAGAATTTGACCTAAATTAAAATTCCCTTCAAAAAGTAGACCTGTCAAGAAAACAAAGGAAAAGCAGAGTCATGAGCTGCTTTTAAGTGGTAAACAAGAATTAAGAAAACTGCTGTGATATTTTAACAAATATGAGATCACTTGGGGGGAGGGTTTGCAAACAGAATGACTTAATATCATATGTCAGTTATTAATTTTTTCCAATTTAATGTAATATACCACCCAATGTGACCCATACAGCATTAACTAATCATCTTAGTTATTAAAATGAATAATTACAGATGTTAAACCAGCGGCCCTTATCACTCATAAAGAGATAATTGGGTATTTTCAATCCTGACTGATACTTACAGTGCTAGAATCGACACTTATTAGACCAGGATTCTGTTTATTATATTCCTTCCACAGAAAAGAAACTGTTGATGTAACAAGACAGAAGAAGGTGTCTGAGCACCAAACCAGAGGTGCTGACAGAGCAGATACAGGAATGTCTTTCCCCAGAAAGTGACCTTGACAACAGTTATGAACAAAGAAGAGCATCAGCAGCTGCTGGTTGTATGAGTTGTGACAAAAAGCAGACAGCAGTAGGTGACCAGGAAGGAACACGTCAATTAGGGTGAGAAGTACTGCACAGATGGGTGAGGGAAAGTGCAGGCACATCAAAAATCTGACACTGTCAGAACAATGTGTTTGTTTCAAGTGAATGGCTTAGGAGCAAACTTTCAAGGTGTGACACTGGGAAATGCTCTCTGTCCCAGATCCTCAGCATTCTGCCCCCCGGTGCGAGACTGATTCCACCGGTGAATGTGGTCTGGCACCGGGAAGCACACGAAGGAAACCTCTGGCACTTAAGAGCCATGAAAACATGTGGGAGAACTCATGAGACAGAGTGCAACCAGGACTGTGAATTCAGGAATCAAAAAGGGACAACCAAGGTCAGAGCAGGTACTGTGAAAGGAAAAATAAAAATAATCTACATCATTTGAATGAAAAAAGAAGCCTGACCGTAAATAAAGTGTAACTATATTCTTAGAAAATAACTCGTTTCAGTGAAAGGTAATTGCATGAGGAAGCCTGGGAAGCAAGTGTGTGTTTGGGCACGGTCTCAGAAGGCACCAGTCTGAAGTCTCTGACTGGCCCTCAGGTAATTAAGGCCAGTCCAAACCACCACTTTTCACCAAAAACAATTTTCTTTACCCTTCCTCTTTGGGCTTCATATGTTGCTCAAAGAATGCTGAACATAAAAGATTGCAATACTTTTAAAAAGAGAGAAAGAAGACAGGGCCAAACTTTAAGGACAAAAATATTTGAGATTCAACGAGAGAGGTTTGTGTGATTTTCAGATCATCCTCATCCTTCGGACAGATGTTTCATGACACGGCAGAAGGAATTAATACTTTGAATTCAATACAACAAAACTCCCAGAATTATATACAATACTAGAGATCAAGATTTAGTTTGGAAGGCAGCATTAATTTTGAAAGTCTAAAGTAGTAAAACAAGATTTGTGAATATTAGGGGAGCTTTTTAGCAGACAAAACACAATCCTTCTGCAGGTAAACTTACATAACCTGCAATACAGGAATTTATTCTATGTCGTGCTATAAGAAAATTCATGTTTGATTTTTGAAAAAGTCTGAAAGTGCTTTTCCTGATCTGTCTTCTGCTATTAAACCCTACTTTTTTTTAATACATTGTTTGAAATATCTGCAAGTAAAAAATTAATGATTTGTACAATTAAAATGAGCATATGCATCTTTAACATGAGCATTATGTTCATTCTAGCTTGAGCCTGAATTTCTTTTTACACATGAAATAGAACATGGTCAGAGTTTCAAAACTTGGAAACCATATTGTCAGTATTAATATAAACAACACTGGTTTTGCAGGTCTGATAACTCAGCTGGTTTCATCTAGGCCAGTACATGTCCTCCCCTCATAGAGGCAGGTTTACTTGCCTGTGTTTATCTAGTGAATACACATTCGCAAAGTACCAGCAGATGATCCTGCAGGATTAACAGAGTCTGAGCTACTGAGTTTTTCTGATTGCAGACCCCCACTGAATCTTGCATATATGGATTTATGTGGATTGGATATACCTTAAAGCCATAATTGTCTTCTACATACAGAGATCATTAGAAAATTATGGTTTAGACTTTTAGAGACATCAAAGGTGATTTGGCAAAAAAACTGCACCAAAATCCACCAAGAAGTACTCTGATTGCTAATGATCTGAAGAGTATGATTTTTAATGGAATTTTAAATCAAAGATAAATGAAATATTGGAATTTTTAGCTTAAGAGCAAAACCAAAGCCATACTTTACTGTTCAAGGGGAAAAAATACTTTATCCCTTCTTTTTATAACAAAGTATTAAGAAATGGCGCATAATGGAAAAAGGCAAAATCATTCTGGTCATCACCAGATATAAGCTAACACTGGCCAAAGGCTATTTGGCATCTGACAAAATGAAAAAAAAAAGAGAAAAGCCTAGTCTCAAGTTCATGGGTCAATGCCAATCACTCACAATTCTTCTTTGTAGCTTTTAAAAAAGTTCTCTGTAATGATGGAAAAAACCACTACAGGCTCATTATTTTCACTGTAGTAGAGTATGGATATTAAAATTTATGAGTAAAATAAAATTGTCCCCAGGCCATAGATCTTGCATATAATAGGTACTCATTCACTGGATTCTTCTTATATTAATGAATGCAGAAAGTACAAGTTAGGCTAAATTACAAGCATATAAATACAGTGAGAAGGTTTAGATGGCATATAAAATATGACATTACACTCAACAGAGAACAGACATACATTTCTTCAGGTTGATTGTTTCTTTTTGCTTCTGTCTTTATTGTCTTACCAATTAGTCCATATTTAAAATTTCATCAGATAGTACTTGCAGTTAGAGCAATGCTATTAATGCTTTTTAAAAGAAAATTATTTCCCATAATGCCCCGTTTGCATTGCAGTCATGATTTGTTTTTGACAGCAGAGCACTTTAAATACAAGTCCAGGTGTTCTGAACATATTCAAATACATTCTACCTTATAAAGAAAATCACTCAGGACTAAATTGTATTTCACAAAGATTTAGACTGCTCTAATTTAGCTGTGGTATTCTCAGAAAAGTATAAAAAGTTTTTAAAAATTCTTTCTCAAAATAAATCTTCACTCACATAGCTAGTCACTGGGGAGATAAGGCTAACTTTGTGTGCACCAAAAGAAAGGGTAAAATTTCATTCCTCTCCAGAGAAATTTAGGTAGTTAATTTGTCTCAGTTTCTTTTCTAAACTTCCTCTTAATGTATGTACAACTCCTTCACAGCTTCCTTCCAGAAAAGACTTTAACGGGGCAAGCTAATTTCTGCATACTGCTTTAACTGGGTATATGTGTTAAATTTTAGTCTTAAATACACTTTTCAGCAAATAAAGCCGCTGCACAACCTGTTGCAAGCTATTTGTTTTATGAAGACCCATAATTAAGATAAAAATTTCAAGGTGGAAATGGGTAAGACTGGTGGGTGAAAGGCATTTATATACTTTTCTGGGAGACTGGAAGACCTTAGTACCTTTGCACTTTTTTTAGATAAAAGTTCATTTATCATTAAGTACAGAGAACCCTGGGACTCTATGAGAGGTGAGCTTTTTATTTTAAAGCCTATATTGCTTCACTGTCACCATATGAAAAGAATGGGAGGGTGTGGAATCAGTCAAGAACTACAGACTGCATCTTCTCTATTTGATTATATGTCTGTCTTTGTTCTCTGCCCTCTGTCATGTTTCTTCTGAGTGACTTTGTTTTTAGTAAATGGGCAAGTACTTTTTAATTCACAATTACACTGTGTCTATTACTTCTATCTCACCTTTCTTCACCTGCTCTTTGGTTATCTTTTCACTTTATTCTACTTCTTCTAACTAGTGGAAAAAACAACCTGCCAATGTAAGAGGTGAGCCCAGAAGAAAGAGCAAAGAACAAAGAATGATGTTAATGCTTCTGCAAAAAGATTGAAAAAAGCTAGCAGTAAAAATAAAAAAATGGAAGTTTTGACATATGAAATGTATTAAAAAACCAAATCAATATATCTCTAATCATTACTCCAAATACTGGCTTGCTGTTTTCATATTCTTCCCTTCTGTAAGCTCACTCCATTGTCTTTTAAACCACCACTGGCAGTCATTAAGTTTCTTGTGAAGACTGTTTTCAGATAGAAAATCTGAACCATAAGAGAAGAAAGTCCATGAGAGAAATTGCAAACCAGCTGTACCAAGACCACAACACTGATGTGAGGATGAACAACCTTAAAGGTCTGAAAAAATATCCAGCATTTATATATGACAGAAAAGCTACGCAGCATCCTAAGAGATCATCTGGTCCCTCTCCCATTTCCAAACACATCAGATACAGACGTTTGACAATGCTTTCTACCTGTTCCATTAAGCCATGTATGAGACAGGATATCCTATCCCAGACTTCGCTGTCTGATAGATTATCCTTGCAGACAGAAAATTCCCTTCAAGTCTGGGCCAGGCAATCCAAACTATGCTGTGGACAACACAAGTGGCACAACAAACCCTTTCAAAGTACAGCACAGCCTAGTTCTGAGGCCAAAAGCTTCATGACCATGGTACTATTTGCTACAGCCTACATGAGTGCACAGATCCTTGGCCTGAGCTGCTGTTACAACACCATGGATCACTGCCCCAGCCCACATACTGAAGAATCTTGATCTTCTTTGTTAGCTTAAGCATTCTTCTTTTAAATTTTAAAATTTTCAGACCTGAGATTGTTCCTGCATCTCCCCTACTGGTTTTGGCCCAGGTCTTTCTTCAAGTGCAGTACCAAAATGAGTAGTACTGCAACTGAAAATCTCACCAGCACTCAGATGAAAGAGTTACCTTTGTTCATGTCAGAGATATGCTATTTAAAACACACATCCAAGAAGAATGGGTGATTTTCTGTGACTAAGATGCATCCACAATTTACCACTAGCAAATTACTTTTCCCTGCCCCAAGATAACTTACAGAGATAAGTGAATAAAAGCTAAAAAATAAAGGTGAGAGAGACAGAGACCAAGATCAAATTCTTTTCTTTTCAATGAACTCCTGATCCATTGCAGACTCATCCATGTATTATGAGTGTTTAGATAAACAAAAAGCTTTTCCTCTGCAAATTAAGATAGAACAAATGGGCAGGTTAGTGTACTCATCTGCTAAGTGCTGCTTAGTCCCCAAAACTTTTGGAAGTTCAAAGCTCTCACTTTTTATAAAGGGCTATGACTTACAAGGTAATAGAGGGCTGAATAGAGGCTGGTAGATTTTTAAGGGTTACTGTTCAACTCTAGTTCCACTCTAGTCCTTAGAAAGGCACATCTGCCAGAAACTCATAAGTTCAAAGAGGGAAAAGCCTTGGAAAAATTATTTGTCTTCAGCTTCACAGGAGTAGTCCTGCACACAGATATAACTGCAGTCTCAGGGAGGACACTAGCAACTTACATGAATTGCAAATATCCCCCTTTTTAATAAATAAAAGATCAATACATGCTTTGAAATCATCCCTGCATCTTGTCTTTTGCTAACCCTTTACCCTGACAAGCTGATGCTACAAAATAACTTCTATTTCATCATTTTTTACGCAGAAAGGAAGCAGAATCTCTCTTTTATTATTATGGACAATGGAAATCAGTATAGATTCCTAGGTATGTAATAAAGTGTGCTCTTTTCTTTCAGGTACAGTAAAAACAGTTAGGAATTTTTTTCTTTCTTCCCATTTCCTTAAGACTTTATAAAGATTAATGAATACTGTTGTTTATGTACCTTACACCTGAGGAAACACGACCCTCAAGACAGTTATGAAATGGAAGTCAAGAACTCCTCCATCTTCATTAGATTTATATTAAAGGAACCTGTTGGGGTTTTGGGTGGTAGGGGTTTGGGGTTTTTTAATTGTAGTTAACTGTCTGAATACAACTGTTAAGGGGGTTAATTTCCATTACCTTTTAAAATGAAGTTGTTCTTTCATATAAGCAAACAAACAGAGATCCTTGCTCATTTCTCAGAGCACATGGAGACATTTCACATTTCCTGAATGAGGGCACAGCTGGTGCATCACTCACCAGCCATCACAGACAGCAATGCTGTAGTAAATTGGTATTAAATTATTCACCAACTCTGTGTAAAAGACAGTTTAGATATCTTTCTGGAAAATTCTCTTAACTTAATACCTAAAGAATCAGGCATACGAAGTAAAACCTGATCAACATATCTCTGTGTACACATCCAAGAAATCTAACTAGAATACAACTGTTGTGTTTCAACAAGCCCTAAAGTACCCTAAAACTGAAAGTGTTTCAGATACTGTTTTTTTCTTTGCTTTTTTAAGAAAGTAGTTACAAATATATATGCAGAAACTGTCTAACAGCAAAACTAGCCTCTTAGATTTGCATTCTTCACTATAGTTGCAAATTACTATCTCTATTTAAAGTGTTCAAATTTATGTCCTCTGATTTTGTATAAAAATAAAAATGACTGCACTACTTTTACTACTGCAGTACTAAACCACAATGAAGTGGCTTTTTTTCCCTCTCTTCTGTAGCATCAGAAAAAAATCTAGCTTTCACTCACATATCAATATCATAACCAAACTTTCAAAATCAGATCTCACAAAAGTAGTCAACTGTTAAAATAGCTCTTGAAATATTTTTAAAATCTACAAACATACATACAAGTATATGTTGCCTGAAATTGCTACAGCAATAACCACAACATTAGGATAGCAAATAAGATCACATCAATAATATTGCATTTCAGAACATAATTTTAACAACACGGTTTCTACTTGCAACACACTATTTTAATTTCTCTACACACAATATTTCCTTAGTAGCACTCCTTTTCACAGAGCATAAACCCAATAGGAGAGGTATCACTACTTCATCCCAACAGTCCTACATTCCTCTTCATTTCATAAACAGAAGATATCAGGGCATCTCTCAACTGCAATTTGACATAAAACAAAAGAGGTTGCAAGAAGGCAGCTCTGTGCAGCCAGTTTTTCCCCACCCCCAATCTGAGGGGGAATTTTTGTTCAGTCCAGTATTCCTTGGCTATCTGAATTACAAGGCCTTCACTGCTTTCCTATACCACAAAAGATGAGGGCTCATTTTCTGAGAAACTATTTTGAAATGACTTGTAGATGCAGTAATTTAAAGCAGAAAAAAAAACCAACCAAAACCAAAAACAGAACAAGACAAAGTTATCAATAAGCATTTTGAAATTTCAATTTTCTCTTCAAGACAGATTCCTTTTTTATCCAATGAGAAAGACAGAAAATAGAGCCATTTGGCACAGTGCATAACTAGCTCTGGCTCAGAGCATCACAACTTTGCCCCAGCATTGACAGGGCAGAGATAGTACTGCTTATTAGCACAAGTGAGATTCATTACTATAACCAAAGAAGCAACATCCCCTACTCATAAATCCACAGGTAATCTTACACTGTTATAGCTGCAATGCCTGTGCTTCCTTTTTGTCACTTATAAAAATAGTTTTTATTACAGTCTATTCTGGGTGAAGGTCAAGAGAGAGAGACAGGATTGGAAAGTTAAGTCTTTTAAATGGAGACAGCACATAATGCAAATTCCTTTAATACAAGTTCTTCTGCCTGCAGTATAAGCCTTGACCCAGAAAATCCCTGCATCTTGAGCCTATTGGGTTTTGAAATAATTCAGTCTATATGTGAGAATTTACCAAGGATGTCTCTGACCTCAGCTGTACAAACATTTGTTCTAATAAATGGAAGTCGAATCATAGGTTGCTTTAGGTTAGAAGGTCCCAACCCCTCTGCCATGGTCAGGGACACCTTCTACTAGACCAGGCTGCTCAGGGCCCCATCCAACCTGGTTTTGAACAGGGATGGGGCATCCACAGCTTCTCTGGGCAACCTGTTTCAGTGCCTCATCACCCTCACAGTAAAGAATTTCTTTCTAATATCCAATCTAAATCCACCCTCCTTCAGTTCAAAGCCATTACCCCTGAGATAGTTCTCTCTTACCGAGTACTTTACACCAGGGCTTGCATGTGATCACCAGACTTAGTCTATTAAAGAATCGAAGAATGACTTGACAGGCTATGAAAGACAAAGCCTTTATCTATTGCAGCTCTATTGTTCAGCTTTCTAATTTACAGATCACAGTAATAGAAAAGGTAATTCTATTCAAACACAAAGAAATGTGTTAAATTGTCTGAAAAAAAAATTTAAGCATTCTACAGAGAAAGGGAAAGAAGCAACTGCTTGTCTTCTGAAATGGTACCTGATTATGAAATAGCCACAGAGGAATATTAAGTGAATCAATATAAGCAGTAAATTTATCTGAAAGAGTGGAAACAGCCAGGGTCATAATTATTACCCCTGATGTGTTGCTAATACACAAAAAAACAGCAAAAGAAAAATGTTGATTGATTGCTATGAATTTCTGGCAGCTGTAGCTTTTGAAGCATGAAATACATTAGCATTGTATCCTAATGTCTTTGATAATTGTTCAGAGTTGATGCTTGTCTTCTGAGCCAGGTATATTATTTATTCACAAAGAAGTCACTGGCTGTAAAAAATTAAACATGTAGAAAATAAGCTGACCTCTATTTTTTCTGCAAAATGACATTTCTCTGAAGGACAAAGGAAGAAATAATTTACACTGTTGGTGCATGATAGAGGTCTAATTTCATGTTCATTGTCCAAATACCTTTGCCCTTTACAGGTTATTAACTGTAACAAGCTCCTGGGTGAATTACTGCATCATTACACAGCAACTATAGAATATTTCTAGTAGAAAAACCTACAGTGAAATATCAGCTCTGTTAAAGGGACCATTTTAGAAATACAATACCTGGTTTGTAAGAGTCATTAAAAGAGTTTCTTCAGACCACATCAGGAAAAGTCTTCAAATGTACCCTAAAGGTTCCCAAAAGCCATAGCTTTAAGTGTGTTTACACATTTATGTCTTAACATTTTTTGCTTTCCCATATCTTTCTCTGTATATAACTAATCACTGAAGAAAGCAAACAAAATGATTTTTTTTCTTCTCCAATGATTTAATATTTGTTTCTGCCTGATGGCAGAGATTGTTGAGTGCAAGGTGTCTAACAGAAAAGCTATTACAGGGATTTTAGCCTTCAGAGCTGATCTGACTGTTCTTTTCAAAAATTTCTTCAAGTATCTCAAAAGAAGGAAAAAGAACTACAAGGAAAGTACAACAGAGCCAGGTAAGCAGCAAGAGTAGGTGCTGCAGTCGTTGTTATACCTTAAGCAGCAAAGATATCCACAAATAGCAGTAATTACAGTTCCTTAAACACAGCAGGGTTAACTGCAGGGGCATTACTTTCAAATCAGCACAAGCACACTCAGTTACAAAGGTTGTTTTTTATACTGATGAGGACCCTGCTTTTTCTTCTACCAAGGTTTGCAATACAAATAAATACAACATTAGCACAAAAGAACTTTTGAAATACAAATCAATACAAATTCAATCCCAGTGCAAAACTAGCAATATCTTTGTCAAGTTCTTGTCCTTAGTGGCACTTGCCCACTTACAGCACCTGTCTGCCCTTGTGGTATTGCTGACTAATATTTGTGTTCACACCATAGGTTATCCAGGCTCTTAGGTAACCATTGTCCCCGACCTTTCCCCTACCAAAGCACAGAACTATCTAACCCGAAATCAATGGTGTTTTTAAGTGCCTGGCTCAGGCAACACCGTTAGTGGACTGCTAGCCAGTTCTGTCTTCAAGAAGGTAAAATACTTGAAAACCCTCATTGTCTGCCCATAGTTCTTCCACTATTAATATGAGGATGGACAGTTTCCACAATTTATGGTGAGAAAGTCTATATGGCTCAGCCTTTTTCAGAAGAAAACAAAATGCCCATTCAAGGCAATCACAAATCCTAAAGAACCAGAAAAAGGCAAAACCAGCGATAACACTGTTCAAAACGATACAGCTTCTCTGTGTGCTTACCAATACAGAGCCCCTCTTAACACACGGGTCTGGAAAACCATCATCACAGCAAAGGCATCCACGAGGGTATAAAAAACATAACTGTTAGCTGAAGTGACAAGGCTCCAGCTACCACGTAAGTAGAAAAACTACCATTCTTCCGGCTCACCTTTAAGGGCTCTTAAGGGACAATGCCAAAGCCAGATGTCTCAGATGTGTCTCTTGAATTCTTGCTCTGAAATCAGCAAAGATTTATTTCCAGCTTATGTGGTCTATCATGCTGGAATAATAAAGCACAATGGCACTCAGATGTGTATGACTGAATTCACATACATCCACTTTAGCACCCATTTACAGCAGTATTCATGAGCAAGAGAGACCCTGGGGCGGGATCCAGAGTGTGGTTCAAATTCTTGAGCTCATATTAACACATTTTAACCTTGGTACATTCTGAATCTTGTTTAAACATAAAAAATTAGACACTGAGGCTAAACAGACATATACAAAAGAGCCAGGAAAATGTCAAGTCAAAATAAGCTCATTTCAAAAGAAGAAACATACATTTTTGTTTGTTGCACAGATGCAGTGTAGCTAACATTAAATTCTTAATTTGTTTTCTGTTGCTTCTAAAACTTGCAAGTACACATCACCACTGCTACAGTGGTTCTCTCTTCAGGAAACCTGACTCTCTGTTGAGTGTCTAGGTAAATTGATGTCTCATAGTCCTAGCATTGCCAGTTTGGGGCAGCAAAAAGAACTGCAAGATTCTGCCCTAAGACAGATCATTCCGAGGTGTGCTCTGAGAGAGAAACAAGCAGATGAAAGTAAAACAAATCCTATGAATTCAGTCCTAAAACTTAAATTGCAAGCATCACCACAACCACAGTTTAATGACTGTGCAATGCATTGTGAGAGAACAATCAAGACAACCAATATTACAGTATGGTTTTCCTTCTGTCTTGACTGAGGCATTGCTCAGCCAGGATAACTCCCTTGCAATAGGAAAACAGGGTTGTTTACAGCATGACTGAACAAGGGCACCCAGTAGCTGACAATGACATACTGTGGTTCTTGATGAGCACTTTCCCAGGCTCATCATACCTTGAAAATATTTTGGTAGACACTCAGAATCCACACTGTAGTAGATTTCACTGTTCTGTAGGACACAAAGCAAAGCTCAACTACCCCCATGTATGATCCAGAGATAGGAAATTACCATATTTGCAATATGGTAATTTTGAGGCCTGTGTCAATAGCTTCCTGGTGACATTAATGAGGATTTACAAGGTATTTGCCTTCAGCACAGTCCCAGCCAGAGCCTCTCAGGAAAGCAGGGCTGGTAATTGCAAATCTATTTCTGCTCCTTCAGAATTGCAAAAGTCAAACCACATAACCACTCTGTGAACAAGATTTTCCCTTCTACAGCCTAAAGGACCCTTAAAAAAATTAAGCCAGCTGTTAAGAAGGTAATTTGTGCTGAAAGATCTATAAGAGAACAGTAAGAAATCACAAAGACCAGTTCTCATTTTCCACTAGTATCCTTCCTTGTCCTCTTCAGAGGGCAGAGTTGGAAAAAGTTCCACACCCGAGTCTCATCCTACCCTGGCGCTTCCTGGGCATGATAGCAAAACCCTCTGGGACTAGGAAGGTCTTGTAGGATTTAGAGAGGTTTGAATATGCCCTTGGGTGCCCTGGTAGTGCCACAGAATAACATTCAGAATTTTAATTCACAGTTTCTTGAAGTATTCGGGTGTAAACAACAAAGCAAAACACAAGATAACAAATAGGACTCACGGGACTTCTCACACTGACTTTAAAAGGAAGATTAGAGTTTATAGTCCCATATTTCCCTGTTCATGGGAAAAGATGTCAAAAATGATCAAGGGAGGATCACAAGGTTTATGACATTTTAAACCAGAATGATCACGTAAAGAACTTAAAATTTAGGAAGCCAGCCCTCCCCAGGCTCTGACCCCTTTATTTCAATGTCAGCAGGAGATTGTTTAGATAAAAACAGGCCTAAAGCAAAAATTATATTTAGCTTTTAATCAGAAGATATTTTTCTTATTTCAGGATGTACAAGTGTAGTACAAATAAAAGTATCTTGCATAGGGTTATATTTTGCTGTTGATTTGTGGTGGCTTTTTTTTTGTTTTTTCTATACTTCATTTTTTAAAATAATAAAAAAAATAGTAATTTCCAGGAAAGGTTTGATGCTTATTTCATTTGCTCTGATCCTACATCTCTGTATGCCTCAAAGCATATCTACAATCTGTAAATTGTTCTATAAGTGTGGAATAACTTTACCAAAGACAGCAAACTGTAATTTACATCAGTGCAACTAAGAATTAAGTATATTTGCTATTTTTTAATGGCCTATCAGGCTTATTCTAAATGCTATTAAAATGACAAAATAAAATAAATGAAAATGAAAGGGAGAATTCTCCTGTCTCCATCTGCACATTAGGAGCAGATATTCCATAAAATATATTTATCAGCACTGTGACCAGCTATAAAATGTCGTCAGTGCAGAATGTTTATGTACTGTAGCATAGTAAAATTGTCCCCCTGTTAACTTCTAAATCAGCCTCCAAATAGGTACTGGTGCTTCTTCATCTGCAGGCTAGCTCAAAGGGAAATGTCATTTATGATGTCTGAAATCTCAGTTTTGCTACGAAGGGTGTCACAGTTGAATTGTGACTTCCTATAAAGGGAAAAATTGCTGGATTTGGTATAAATAAATCTGAGAGACAGATCATGGTATTATTTACCTTCTGTTTTTTAAAATATGGTTAAATTTTAAGTGAACAACTCAAGACCTGTAAACATCAGTTTGATTAATAAAGTGTGCCATCTACATAGTGAATCTCTAGGAATTCATGCTGCTATCTCATCAAATCTCATAAACAATATACTGCCAGGACTTGTCACCCTCAGTATGTCTTCACCACATAATCTGAGTGACTGTCAACTGCATCCAAACATTATTTTCTAATTCAACCAACATTTAGGACACATCTGATTCTGATCTGGTGGAAAAAATAGATTAAGGGTTTTCCCCCCACATCCCCCAAAGTAAAAACTAAAATATCAGAGACCAGATCAAACAAAACTTCTCTGCACAACAGTCTCTTGTGATCCTAAAGTGGCTTTTGGCAACACTGCATATTCTCTGGCATTCTCCATGTTCTCATCAGGAAAACTAAGATTCAGTAATAAAGGAAGCAATCTGTATGATAGGGTTGCATAAACACCAGATTCACAAAACTAACAAGTTAAAATGCTCTGTGATGCCACACCAACTGACAACAGAAAAACTTCCAGTAGCAGATCCAGATCCAAACTGACACCTCATTTTGTACCACACATCAAACCCTTGAGGCTTTGCATCAATAATTCTTTAGGAAAGAAGAGCCAAGCTTTTAAAATGAATTAAAAAAATTTCCCTTTATTTTGCATCAATTTGAATGAGTAATTCTAAACAAACACCTTACGTACCATAACTGTATCAAAAGAGTAACAGAGCATTAATTCACAAAATTATTTAGGTGCTCAGTTCCACTAAAATCCATTGGTCCTAATTCCTGGATTTTCAGAGCCATTTAAAAAGTAGAAATCACATTTAAATATCATATGATCACAGTTCAATATGTGCATCACTTTCTTTTCACAAACTTGCATTGTCCACTGTATCTAGTCACTGCTGTTGAAGGAAGAGTTGCAGTAGAGAATGAGGGACCCACTATGTTGCTCTCTGACTAATAATAAAAAACAGCATAAACCCCCACCACCAAATCCAAGTTTCACTAGAATAGTGAAATAAGAATTGTCTTTTGTTGATTTAGAACATATGAAGATTGCCTTTTTCAGTCATCTAATGCTTTAAATTACTAATTTTCAGTCTTAATAGTCTTCCTTTCCCCCCCCTTCTTTTTTCTAGCAAAGAGCCCTAAGGTTAGAAATTATTTTAGGCTATATATTCTTAAGTATTGTTAGTAGTATAAATAGCCAGATATATTTGATCTAAAGTGAAAGATGGTATTTCAGAATTAATATCTTTGTTGGTGATGAAATTTGTCATTGACAATACATCCATTTATTTCTGTTACTTAGAATGCGTTCCTGAATAATTTTTTTAACCTAGTTCTGCTATGCATTGCCCAGCTAAGTTAAGAGACTACACGAACCACCTTCCTTAGCCAAATTTACATGCAATTTAGTGTTTGTTTACACCTTCATTTGTTGCCTTTTGGAACTATGTTCGGAGACAACACACCAAGATTTACACAGCATTTAGTGAAGTGGAGCCAAGAAGAAAAGCACTGAAAATAGGGCTGACACCACCACTGACTTTTGTACAATGAAAATGAAGCGTTTGTATTAAATATTTAATGTCAATATAACATAAAAATGAAAAAGGTTATGTTAACAATCCAAATTTTTGGAACCTCCTCTCGATTTCTATGGTCTTCATAGCAATGGGGGGAGGGGGGTTATTTTATCAAAAAAGTATAGTAGTTAAAATATTCCTCTTCATATAGAAAAAGAAATTAAAGCCATAATTGAAAAAATTAAAAAAATTTAAAAGTCAGAATCAGTGACATCATCCTTCTCTCTCTTTCCCCAAGCCTTTGTTATATCTATATAAACAAACACAGCATGAAGACACGCATCACACAAGGCACATCTATTTTTAACTAAGAAGACAAATTCTGTCACAAAACAGCAGGAACCAAGAGTAGTAACACAGTAAGTAGGCTTAGAAAACCTAGCTTTTTAAGGAAGGTAAACTAAGGGAAAGCTCTGACTTCTCAAAGCCCTTCATCACCTTTAGTACCTTAGATAAGAGCAGATACATAGTCACTACTTGCTCCATGACAGATTCAAGGTGCAGTCCTGAGGGTGAGAAATAGTTTATAAAAGGTGAACCTCCAAGCAGCAACTGGAAAGAACTGAAAAAAAAACTTAAAAAAAAAAAAAAATCAAACAGTGGGCAAGAAAACAAAATATTCAGGGTATAGACACCAAAGACATGTACTTCAGAGCAACTACAATTATATTTTGTCAATTTTTTTTGACAGGCCAAATGAAAAGCTGTCTTTTCTAGTTGAACAAAGTTTTTTATTCTACTTTAAAAAGAATTGGTTCATTTCTGTTTCAGTCTCACAAAGTAAATCAGAAGGTACCACTGGAGTTCTGCTTACTAATTTCCCGCATTCTTTAGCAGGGGAAACGGCATTTCTATGAACTGAAAACTTCTCCAGGACGATGGCCATAAGTGTTTAAATCCCTCCCCCATGACGGAGTCCCAAAGGCACATTTCCCACCAAGATCCTCAGGTACCTGGTGTGCAGGTGCTCTGAGGGACAAGGATGGCTCTGCTAAAGCCGTACTTGTCCTGGAGGGGCACGAGGGACAGCACAGCAGGTACACTGTCAGGCTGCACAATTTTTCCTCTGCCTTTTCTCCTGTCTTAATTAAAATTTTATGTGACCTTTTCACAGCAAACACCATCCACTACACCTAAGCAGGCAGAAATAACCAGCTCGTATTTCAAGCCATGATCTTCTCCCAAGGGACAGAAGTAGAGCACTCCTAGTTCTACACCAATATTTCAACCAGCAGGATCTTACAGAAAAGCAGAGTGGTTACCACTATTTTATCTTCATTGTTTTAGTTCAGCTCAAGTAAATTTTCCTATCACTCTGCCTTTTCTGGTCACTTGTATCTTTTACAGTGCTAATGAATTTGGTTTGGCCTTTGGGAAATTCTCAGTGAAAGTCCCAAGCAGATTCACCTCAAAGGCCTCTGGGCTGACAGCCTCTTAAAAAATTAAGCCAGAACATCAACCAGTTCACATTGTAACTAAGTTAACTCTGACATAGCACAAAATGAGCACTGCATGGTTATACTAATTAACTGGATGGGTATAAAAATTTTTTAAAAACATATCTTTGTCTGACTACACAGGTGTATTGTATTCTCTTAGGCAACTAATGAGTGGCTTGGGAATCATATGACTTTAGTGGCTGTTCACATGAGTAGGTAGACTGGAACTTAATTTCTAGCTTGAATATAGTTTATTTATTAAT
This sequence comes from Chiroxiphia lanceolata, assembly GCF_009829145.1. Lineage (NCBI taxonomy): Eukaryota > Metazoa > Chordata > Aves > Passeriformes > Pipridae > Chiroxiphia > Chiroxiphia lanceolata. The sequence continues at coordinate 14,655,884 of NC_045646.1, forward strand.
AAAGTAATTAAAGTTAAAATAAGATACAAATATTAATTTTAAGAACAGGAAGAACTACATAGGGAGAAAAATCACCTATAAGTTGGTCAAAATGCTCGAGTACATCTTATAATGTTAGCAGACTTAAAGCAATTTTGTTGTCAAGGTCTGCCATCAGTGCTTACGCTGCAAAACCCACTTTGTTTCTTATTTTCATTTGGAAAAGTGTCATCTATCACATTTTCTACCTTTCTTTTCTTACAGGTACTCATAAACTATGAGCTTGGATCTTCAGCACTCACAGAACGCTTTTGTGACCTTTTCAGTCATGCCATTAGATTGATGAATTAATCCAGAGGACAACATTGTAAAGTGAATAATATAAAGTGGTAAAAGTAATTGGCATGCAAACTGTTACATCTATCATTTGAATCACTGAATCTGACTTTAGGATTCTTCAGACTTGTAAAATGCTGAGTTACATAACTGACTTATGTCCACAAACACACAGATGAACATCATTTGGTTTCGGCTTTTTTAAAAAATCCTGTTACCTGAAGTGCCAGTTCAGTACCAAAATGCTTGGCACTCATTCTAGATCAGAATAAAACATCCAGAGAGGAGCTGAGCTAGAAACACCTAACTCCATTCACAACCAAGAATGAAGATATAATGTTTCAGCAGCAACAAAGTCACCAACAATATATTAAGACAGATTTTAGGATAGCTTAGCTAATAAATAAAATTCATAGTGAAGAATGAGAATTGGCACCCCATGCATTGCAGGCCCTAGGAAGGTCTGGTGGTATGCTCTAAGCCTTTGCTCTATTTCAATTGCATATTCAGAGAGTGTGCTAACACTTTCTTAGGCAAGGTAAAACATACAGCTCTCCAAAGATTTCCTATGAGATGTATCATAAGTCTGTTGCATTTATTTAACTACCACATTTTCAGGGATATTGAGCTTATGATCTCCATGATTAATAGTGATATGCTTACAAAATACAAAGAAAGGAAATTAACTGCACTGTCCCTGAAGAATCGCTGGCTTTACCAGATAATTAAGAAGTTCTGTATTTTTTCCTTATGATTGGCTGTAATCAAAAAAGATGATTTTTATTATGTTTTTTTTCCCCATCAAGACTTTTCTTCCTTTTGAAAAAGAAATAGCAGAGCAATCCAAGGAAATGAGTACATACAATGCAAGTACCATGCCTTGCCTATTACAGGAAGAAGTTTTAAATATTGTAATATTCTGATATCTACTTTTAACTACACGCAGGCCTCTAAGCAAACACTGTATTTCAGATATGTGTCCCACCTTTACATGTCACTTACAGTAAACTTATTGGTCATTAAAAGGTATAACTGCATTTATTAAAGTATTTTAAGACATATTTTTTTATCAAGGATGTTTGAATTATTTCCCCACTTGCTCTGTGTGAATCTGCAATCTGAATTAATTTAGTGTGCTGAAGTATAAAAAAAAGCTATAGATTTGCCTGTAATTATGGCAGCCTGATACATGCAGTGTTTCATTGGATACTTTCGTACATATTTGGCTATTTTGGTGTGACCTACACTAATTGCATGGTTTTGCTTAAAAAACAAAGCAGTTCTTTATTTGAAAAGATTCAATACATAGCACTACTGTGGGACCTGATATCCACTGAACTTGGGTCTTATAAAATGGCAAACATTTGCTCAGTGCTGGACATGCCTTTGCCTACGGTGGGCCAGGCTTGTATTGCAGAGAATGTTTGGAAATTATGTCTCCTCCTCTGGGTTTCTGCACAAAGAGCAAGGCCCCTCTCCAGAGCCAGGGCAAAGGAAGAAACCATTCTGTGAAAGGCTAAGATGTGTCCCAAAATTAGGAACTGCAGAAAAAGAAGTATTGGAGGGATACTAGAAAATTGAAAAGCCTGGGAGGCACCTGGTAAACCAAGCAGTCTGGGCCAGGATTTGAAGGAAGACAATAGAACAAGATTAGCACGCACCAGTGGAGTAGGGCAGAAAGCACCACTGATGGAAGGGGAAGCAGAAATCCCTCTGCACCACAGTCCCTGCACATCCACCTGGTTCACAGCCCTCTTTCCACTTTCTTCACAGGAGATTTCCAAGAATCCAGAATTCACTTAAACCCAACCTTCCAGAAAACAAATTTCTGGCATATCTTACAAAACATGTGAAATCTAAAGGGAAGAGTTGATTGGGAGATGAGGCACAAGTGCAAATGAGGTCAATAAAACAAACTTGGAACATAAAATACTGTATAAAAGATTACTATTTGAACTGTATACATTATGTAGCAGTTCTATGAAACGCTTAGATCTTTGCATTTTTTCTGTTCCAAAGAACATCCCTCACTTCCAGATTTCAGCAATTCAGGTTGTTGAAGGTTCTTTTCAAAAAGCTGTTGCTGCAAAATGCAGTTTAGGCAGTACAACAGGGAATAAGACATGGTTATTGTTATTGAGTTTCTTGCTTCAGGGAAGGCACTTGAAATTCTTAGTTTTCGAGCATTACTTAAATTGGTGACAAAAAGACATTTTAATTGTTTTCAACACTGGAACATAAGATTTTAGAATCTCTAAATGTACCATCTCTGTAGCTGGAGGTATGCATTATTTAACCACTACAATAGCTCTCATTAAAACTTAACTCATTTTTTCGGCTTTCTCAAAACATCTGCTACTCATGGGATCTGTTTTTGTAATTATAATAAACCAAATTTCTCTAGTGATGCTCCTTTAGTTGCAAAAACAAAAGGTTCACAAGATTTTTTTTATAGTTTTGATAAACTAAACCTTATTGCAACAGTAAGAATTACTAGATTTTTTTTATGTTGTTATTTTAAAACTATTGCTTTACAAGTTGATATCACAACTCCTGACTTGGTTACCATAGTGCTATCACTTGAAACAAAACTCCAGAAGCATGTCCTTACAAAGGCTCAATAAAAGCAACTTCTTTCCCCTCGTTTAAGGCATATTGTGAAATTAATACAAGATAAGTCACAAGCACAGTCTGAAAGCTGTACATGTACAAAGGATGCACAGGATAGAGGTGTCAAGGTATCGAAAGATTTGCTCCAGTTTTTAATTACTTGATAGCAAAACTATTTGAAAGGGATTAAACACTTTGGAAAGTGGCATTATAAGCAATTATTATAGGGTTTGGTATCAATTTTTAAGGTTAGCAGGTTTGTCAGCTTGCTAAAAATATAAATACAAAATATGGTGCAGGTCTTGGGACCAACATTTCCAGAAGATACAAGCCAGGTCTGCTTCTCTACAATAAGTCGGATTTACTGCAAAAGGATGGAAGCTTTTACCTGTTAATTCTGAATAATGCTCTCTTTCTTTTTGCTAAGAATAAAAACCTAAATGCAGTGTCTCCGCTAGAGAAATGACAGGATGAGTGTGTAAAATGCTGATTCTCGACAACAAAGTTCCTATTAATATTACATGTCCCCAGTTTAAATCAAGGTAACATTAAAAACCATCCAGATGACATTTCACTAGAAAAGAAATACCAACTAAACAGACAAACAAATTTAAAAAAACCCAAACAAACTCACAAACAAAACCCAGTTCAAAACTATAATAAATTTTTATGTTATAGGTCAGGACTGCAGTATTACCTTTCTGATGCTGAATAATAACTACTTTGAAAGCAGTGGTGGGTACATTCTTTTGAGAGAGAACAGTAGAAAGCAGGCTGGAAGACTAAACAAAGGCAAGATTAAATATTATCATTGAAAAAAAATATTTCATTGACTCAGAGTTATGAGATCTCCATCACAAGTACATGCCAGCTCACCACCTAATCTTAAGCTTTCATTTCAGTGCTTATAACTATATTTGCACTTCTCTTCCAGGAGTATATAGAACCTCATATTGCCTTGATTTTTCCATCTGTTGCTTCAGACCTTCATCACCAACCAATCAACACTGTTCCACCAACTACCATCAGGACATTTAAACAGGCTCCATCAGTGCTCTGAGGCCAATTACACAAAGTTAAATAAGACAAAGTCCCAGGTCCTATACCTGGGTCACGACAGTTCCTGCAGAACTACAGGTTGGGGCTGAGTGGCTGGAAAGCTGCCTGGTGGAAAAGGATCTGGGGGTGTCAACAAACAGCTGGCTGAACATGAGCCAGCACGTGCCCAGGGGGCCAAGAAGGCCAGTGTCATCAGTGTCAAGAAGGCTGTATCAGCAGTATGGCAGCAGGACCAGGACAGTGATTGTTCCCCTGTACTCAGCACCTCAAGTGCTGGGTCCAGTTTTGGGCTCCTCGCTGCAAGACAGACATTAAGGTGCTGGAGCACATCCAGAACTGCTGAAGGGTCCAGAGAGTAAATCATATGAGGAGTGGCTGAGGGAGCTGGGCTCTTTTAGACTGGAGAAAAGGAGGCTCAGGGGTGACTTTATCGCTCTCTACAACTACCTGAAAGGAGGTTGTATCAAGGTGGGGTTTGTCCTCTGCTCCCAGGCAACACACATTCAAGAAATACTTAGGTCAATTCAGCTAATTGTAATTCAGGTCAGAAATGCTTAAAAACATTCATGTAATGGAACAGAAAATCCTGTCACCTAAAAGGTACTTGTACAGCTTAGGTGAACTGATCCTGGTTGTGGAAAAGGACAGCAATAAGTAGACATTCTTGACAGGAAACACATTTACTTGGCCATAGTCTGTATTCCATATTCTACTTATAAACTCTAGACTTAATCTTCAGTGACCACAACCCAGCAGATAGACTCACATCTACACTGGATGCAGATTTCCTGTAATTATCTTTTAGTGAAAAATTTGAGTTTGGATGAAACAAAATATATTAAAGTATTTGCTAAAATAACTTGAAATATAAAGCTGATTGAAATTTTTAAATGAAAGTAGCTTACCACATTCTCCTTTCTTTCTTTTTTTTTTTTTTTCTAACAGCATTTGAAACTGACTGCACATCTTTTAATCCTTGCAAATTGAGCTCCAACAATTCCTTCATCAGCGCTTTTCATTGGTAAATAAGGTTCCATCTGGGCTGTAGAAATAGATGAGGAGGGCACAGTGGGACTAAATGTTTCCAGCACTCAATTGGCTTGAAATGTGGTCTAGTCTCTGAACACTCTGGACCCAAGCAGATAAGAAACTGACAGAAGCAATAATCATATCCTCTTTATTATTTCCTTCTATTATGCTTTCTATTTTCATCCTGGGTCTCAACCCCCATTTATTTACTTTGTTCATTTTATAGACAAACCTCCTATTCAGATTTAAATATTCAACCTTCCTAAGGTATCTTGGTGAATATCACATATGCCATATAGCAATGCTAAACTTAACGAGCAGATTATATGGGCTTTTAAAATGTATTAACAGATGCAAACCTATGACAAAAAGATACCACTACCTGCACTAGTCTGGTTAAAGAAGAATAGGTTTACATTTCCATAACTATTTGGCTCACTGAGGATAAATCCACTTAGTCTAAAGCTAAGAAATACTGTAGTCACATTAGGAGGTGGGTGTGGAAAAAATCATAAGCTTCATAATAGATTTAAGGGACAAGAATCAAATGTATGTATTGTTTGTGCAGCAGATGTGATGAACAGAAGACGTGCACTAAATTTCATGTTTTGGACTGGGACTGAAAACAGAGCACTACTAAGAGAATCTTTCTGCTTGGCCTCTCCCTCCTCCCACCAGGATCAGGTATTCACCTCACCAAGGGAACTGAAATGGAATAGGTTAAGTGGATAATTTGGGTTATTATTATATTAAGTCATTACCTAGTCATTATCTCCAGTTCATACCTCTTCTTTCCAGTAAAATCTGTGTTAGCATAACTGAACTGAAATGAAGTGGCTCCAGTCTTTGGAGCCACTGAGGTCTAAACGAGAGGAAACACAGCATAAGAAACCCCACAGAAGTTGCTTCTGGACCAGAAGCATCACAGTGGGAGTCAATATGGGGAGCCACCAAGAGCTGGAATAGAGCACAAACTGACTTTGAAATCCCAGTAGGTCAGTACTGCCTATTTCTCTGCCCCAAGGCCTCCTGCTCCAAATGGATTTCATAATTTGACGATTTCCTAATCCTTTGATACTTTTCTCTACTTTATGTGTTGAGGCAACTGAAAAAACTCTTTGAACTTGCCTGGTCTACTAAGTGTAAAGGAAATCATTGACGTTTTAGTTTTTTTTGGTTTATTTTTAAGTTATTTATTTATATGAAAAACATTAAATCACTTGGAAGTTTGTCCAGTCCTTGTTCTCCTGCACCTAAACAAGGAAGTCTCTCTTTTTCTCCAGAAGCAATTGCAAAAATCCTCAGACTCTCCATTCAGAGCTGGTTTTACCTGTGCAAACATGAAACCTGATGCTGCCCTGTCAACAGGGGCCATTAGGGGTCCAAGGACTGCCACTCTACAGTGTGAGACTGTCCCCTTCCAATCACTGGATAATACACACCCATGTCTTCAGCAGTGTCACCAGCCTGTGCCGAGAGAGAAGTGTTCAGGCTGCACTGCTCAAGATGCTCTTCCAAATACTCTCCTGGTGGGCTGAGAGTCCCATAGCTCAAGCCTCACACAGAGGCTGCAAATCTAGACTGCACAAGTTTTTTATGAAGGCTATCTAGAGATTAATGAAAAAACATCTTTTCATGCAATTCAACATCTTAAAGAAAAGGACTGTGTTTGTTTATCCATTTATTGAAAAGTTGAATAGATGGTAAGTTATGTTTGTATCAGATTGTTATCAGTGGTTGAAAACTACGGTTTGGGTTTTTCCTTTAAAACCAATATTAGAGATAAAAACAGAATAAAAATTAATGTATACAGGCTTCCACATTCAAGTGAAGAAAATTATTTTGCACAGCAAGCATTGAGATCAATTAAAATCCTTTACTTCAGATATAATTAACAAGCCTCACAAACATAGAGTGATTTAATTTCTTCTATCAAACCAAATGCTGCTTTCTGACACTAAAGGACTATTCTCTTACAGCACTATGTGTTAAAATTCATCATTCCTGTATATTCAAACAGATGGGACTCAATGAAAACTTCTAATGAAATCAGCATTAACTTACATCCAGCATGCAAATTCTTTAAAGGACTTTCTTTAATGTTGGTTTTTATTGCACAATTTCCTAACTAGAGTTAAATTGTTACATTCCCAAAATAAACCAGTCCTTACACTGGGTGAAAAGTGTAAAAAGGAGTTGAATTCAATTGTATAAAATACATATAAATAAAACCAAGATGTAGTTCTTCAAGAAATAACCACAAAATAACTTCATGATTAAAATTTATGCTTACTAATATTTACCTTTGTATTTGATTTAATTTTGATTGGGTTTTTTTCCACATGAGATTCAATTAGTCTGGCAAATGACATTCACAATCTAGGGTTTTTTCTCTCTAGCATGGAGAATAGAAAATTAGAGTGTAAACCTGGCACAACCAGATGATTCGGATCTCAGTCAGTTCCTACACCACAGTGCAGAATATCAAGGCTGCAAAACCAAAGTTACTGCAGCTCAGTTACTGCCAGAGAAAAGAACTTTTTTTATTCCCCCATCTTCTTTTTTTCTTTCCCATTCCCCCTTAAAATTTCAGAGGAGAGAAATAAAATGAGGGGACTGTGTGTGTGTCATTACTCCAGTTCAATAAGGCTAAAAAAGCACTGAGAAAGAAGTAATTTCTTGTCTGATCTTAGGTATACTGAAGTCAATAGTAACTTATTGACCATAAATATTTTCATTTCATAGCTCCCCACATCAGCAGCATTAATATTGTAATTTTAAACTTTCACTTAGGAAAACTTTGGAGACCCGCCAGTGTAAGGGGCAAATAAGCAGAACAATTCTACAACACACACACACACACAGATAAATCTGTAACATGTCTATGTTAACAATCCCATTATGATAAAAGCCCCTTCCTTTAGTTTTATAAGTGATATAATGACACAACATGACATGGAAACACTTTTCCCTCCTGGACGTTTTGCCATTCCAGCAAGCACCATTTGTTCTTTTTAAGCACATTCATACAAACAATGAATTCTGCTGTTACTCTCAGTGCGCCCATGCACGTGGCAGAACTGCACTGACAGACATTTTAACTCTGCCTTTCAAAGACTGGCAGGTTGATGCTGCAAGGCCCTGAATGAACTGACTGATCCAAGGATATCCACAGCTCCAAATGCATTCATAGTCATAGTCAGGATTAAAGGAATCTCCTGTGTAAACAGTTGCATTCACATTTGTGATCTCTTGCTGGCCAGCAAGTTCATAAAGCAGAGAATCTTGTTTATGCAAATGGGTATCCAGGAGGTATCCCCTTTCTCCCTGAACAGAGATACCGGTATCAAAAATATTTAGACTTTTCTCCATTACCTAGGATGTCTGCATTATACTTTTTCATTCTACTTCAAGTTCCTAAAATGCAACAATAAAAAAAATCCTCAAGGTAAACACTTGGCATTTGTACCAGACCAAAGAGCAATCTATTTGCTCATATCTCCGTAACAGCTTACTTTGGAAGGGCAAGTTTTACAACTCTGATGGAAATTAGGTGAAATAAGTCATTTCAAACTGAGGAAAAAGAAGTGAAGAAGGAAGAAGAAACACAGCTTTTAAAGACATGTTCAAAATGCCAGGCAATATCACACAACATTCACTTTATTTAAAGTCCATGCTGAATGCCAAAAAAGTCCCTGCCTTCTTCCTGGTTCTTGGCATGTGCCATAACTAAAAAGTTTTATGTTACATTAAGAGAATAAAGTGCCTTAAGAAACTACAGAAATAAATCATAACGTACCTTTAGTTAATTAGAAAGTATTTTCTATACAAAATCTATAATGCCTTTCCTTTTAGATTTTACTGTCTAACATAAGAATACATTTATAGGAGTTTTGCAACAGGGTCCCAGAACTTCCCAATTGCTACTCTAGAAATAAAGCCTCAAAGTTTTGAATATCCCATCTTAAATTTTTGGTTCTTTGTTTTGAAAGATGTGATATTCAATCTGTGATTTTAAAGAAAAACCTGTAGAGAATGTGTTGACATAATCTTCTGGATAAATTTTTCCTCTTCTAACAAGATTACCCATGAGTATTCTTCTGATAGGGTCCCCAAACAGCAAACACCTCCCTTTATAGGACTCCATCATAATGCAACCTTACAACAAACAATAAATTAAAAAATCTGTTTCCAAAAATTGAGTTGTTTGTTTCTTGTATCTCCCAGATGGAAAACACTTTTGTTAAATCATTGCAAGTGAAATTAGGCAGCTTGTTAGCGAAGCTTAATCATTCATTAGCATTTTAAATTCCTGCAAAGGGACAAAATACTTCAGTTTCTGGCTGCCTGAAGATTAATAGCTAATGCTTTTTGTTTATATGTAAACATCTAAAGTCTGTATCAGGAATTAGCTAAAGAACACTGGATAAAATTTTTATTTTTTCAAAAGTTGTTGGAGCTCACAACATTCTTCTTTTCCAGTTATTTTTATTATCCCTTTCCCTCATTGTTTTCATTATTTTCTTACAACTCTGCCCACAGCAAGGTCTTTTTGCTTTCCTTTGACATAGCTCTAGGTATTGGCTATAAATGAGTATGTTTCTTCCAATATACTTATCCAAAATGGGCAGATTTAGATAAGTGAATTTGTATTACAGAGACTCCACACATTAGCTCAACGTTACAATACAAATCCATACACAAAGGGATATGGAGAGAACAGAATTATGGATGAAGGTATCAACTCTTTATTAATAAGTAAAATGACCTGTTGTCCTGGTCTAATAGCAGGAAATAAATGAGATTCAGACAATCAAAACTGATCTTAATCTAACACTAGATTTCATCTAGTTAAAAGAAGAACCATGCCACATAAAGCAGGTGGTTAAGCATTCTCATAGAGATTCAGTAGAAGAAAAACCAATAACTAGCTTGTTCTCTGTGCAATTATTTCAAAGACTTTGGCAAAAGCTGAGATCACAGAAAAATCCCAAAAGACCTTCACGGAATTAGAAATCTTTGCCAGATCACCTAAATTACAGGTTTCAGTGACTTCAGCACCCGTGGAGAAGCTACACACTTATTTTATATTATTCTCCACTTTGTACTGCTCACTGAAGAAGGGAAAAAGCTTTCAGGATCACAGCCACGTGTGGCTTTAGCTGGTTGGGTACAAGCCCTGTTACCAAGTCAATTACATGTCATTTTTGCTGCTTTTACTGGAGGAGAGGGTGTTCTACAAGAGAGAGGCAAAATACACAACTCTGGTCTTTGAAGCAGAAAATATCAGACAGAGCCTTTTACCCTGTGTCTACTGTACCATTAAGTTTTAGAGGAATAGTAGGTTACTGGTCAGTCTCCAAATGTACTAGAAGTTGATCAGCAAAGACTCCAGCTTCTACAAATTGACTGAGATTTCTAAGAGTCAAAGTCTAAATTGCAATAAAAGTTTAAAATAACCCCAAACAACACCATTCGTATTTCAGTCATGAATGAAACAAATATAACTCCTTCTCACTTCAACTTCCTACCTTCCTAAACTTTTGCTTGTAGTTGTTGAGATAATTATGTTTAAAAAAATGTATCACAGCAACAGCCTGAACTCGACATACCATTGCTAGCAGTCTCCTAGAAATATGAAGTTGTATCAAAATTTATAGACAATAACACAATGTATCACCTTCCTGCTCCGTGAGCAGTCTTCATTCATTTCAAGAGCGTTTTAAAAGCACCAATACCACAATGCTGAGTTCGAATAGAAAGGGCAGGCAGGCTCCCACCATGCTAATTGCCTCACCTAGGGGGTTCTGGCTACAGCCCATATGAACAATTCCAAAGCTTTCCTCTCCCCTCCTACTCCTTTGTCTAATATTTTTCACTATAATCACACTCGGGGAGAAAATTACAAAGCTAAGAATGACAAGTGTGTCTTGCCTCAGCTAAAACTATTCAGAAATAATAGAAGGCAAGATCAAGAGGCATAGATATAGAAAGGCTTTTGCCCTTGTAGCAACAGAAAAATAAGTGAAACCGTTGAAGGCCATTTGATGAGGCAAATGCATGCTTTCTGTTTTTCTGGTTGAGAGGTCCAAGGATTTCCACAGCTCATTTGCTGCAGAGGTCAAATCCAATCCATGAAATTTCCTCCAAACATACAGCCTTTTTACTACAGCCATCCACGACTGTCATCTCCCTCTTACCCATCTACAGAAAATTAATCACCCCAGCGTGTAGCTTAATATAAATGGCTGTAACAAGGCCTTTGCACAGCAACAGCAATAAAAGCCAGCACCAAAGTGCCCACAACAAAGCCTGATCTCAGATTTCCCTGTGGAAGCTCTTTAAGTCAGGCTTGTGTACACACTGCTCATAGTTCATTTCCAGTCTCTGCTTCCCAATGGGCAGGTGTTCAAACTGTATTGTAGTGCTTACCTCCCACTTTATCACACAAGGATGTGAAAGTGGCTAACTTCACACATTGGAAAGGGTATAACCAGAAATGTATAATAATTTGCTAATTGGCCTTCTGTAGCAGACCAGAAGCCTTTCAGCCTTCAGGTATTATTTTCTGAGTGTAAGAGGAAGAAGTCTATAAAAATTCTTTAGCAAACAGAAACAGATACCCTAACTACAGCACAGATACCCTAACTACTTTCAAGTCTTGGTTTGAAAACTTCAATAAACCTTAGAGGAAAAAATCAAACCCCAAAGCTAAAGAGTCGTTTTCATTTTCCCTTTACTTTTGCTCCTTTCCTGCAACAAATTTCAGTCCACACAACTGCACAGATTCAAGTAGGCAGAACTCATCACTCTGGGGAAAATGAATAAAAAAAAAAAATAAATAAAAAAGGTAAGCTTTCTTACCTCTGAGAAGCATTTCCTTTTGACTGCTCTGGGTTTCCTCCAGATGAAGTAGTAACTGGCAGGTCCTTGTTGATAGACACTCACTACAGGTCATGTGAATCAGCACGGGCAAATCTCTGATTTTCATCTTTATGGAGCATCACAGAGTAGCAGAACTATTACACAGCATCTGGAATGTGAATTGGAAAATAATTCAAGATTAATCAGAAAAAATGTGAACTCAGTTCTTTCCCTGGGGACTTAAAAGTTCCCATTTTACTCATGGGTATTTTTTACTTAAGTAAAATTAGAGTCCTTATTTATGTTGCTGTTCAAAGAATTGTTATTGTGTTTAGTTAAATCACATCAGCACACACTACTATATCATGTTCTTATCAGACTTCTACATTTTTAAAGGAAGATTATGTCCTAAAAAGTGAAACCAAGAAAGCAAAAGAATTCCGTGTATTTTCTTCTCCATATCCAGTTTCAGTACCAGAGTTATTGCCTTGCTGGAGCATCTTTATGACTCAATATATTTCAAAACCACTTTCAGAATATAGAAAAATAGTTTCATGAAAATAATTCATCTTTGAGTTTAATTTTACATCTAGAACATAATGGAATATTTAATACTTGTCAAGTCAACTCCACAAAGTTACTTTATACTGTTCAAATGTGGGAGAAATAGAAGACAAAGGCATATTTGCATCAGATGGTGCAAGACTATATGTATATATCCTACTTAAATCAGTTGCAAAAGCTTACAAAACCCCCACAAAACTACAAACAAACAAAAAAAACCCCCTAGCCATGGCTTATTTATTCCACTTAGTGCTGCTCACTGAGAATGGATGACATAAGGAGGCAGACTGCTCCCAGAACACAAGGCACTATGCAGCCTGAAAGAGCATTACATCACACTGTGTGACCCGAGAGACTTAACCCATTTTGATCAAATTGAATTTTTTGATATCAAAACTGTTCTTAGGTCAGAAAAAAAAAGAAAGGAAAAGAAAAAAAAATTTAGTGCCTTAGACTTTAAATCAGCCTACCAGAAAGTAATCCTCCATCCCATAAGCAAACAATATAATTCAAAACATAAGAGGCGGGAGTCATGGTAATTCAACTTTAAGATTCTGTAATTCTTATCCAGGCAAGCTTGTTTCCTCAAGAGAACAAGTGCCCTGAAATCCTGCCACAGTGGAGCACTCCAGTGAGCAATGAACCCTCAGCATAATATTAAAACCAAACACTACACACAAACCTAAGATATACAGAAATACACAATTTTGTATATACATAAATTAAGAGTCCTCTTTACAGTTTTCAGTTAAACCAAACAGCATTTGCCACTCATTTTCTTTCTTTTTTTTAGCTGAAAAACATTCAAATGGATTCTGGCAGAGCTGCACGCACGGAAACACTCATTGCAGCAGAAGCACAAAGCGTGTCAGCAGGACAGGCTGGAAATCAAAACAATAATGTGCTTTTCTTCCACGGTTGGAGCCTTCGTTTGGACAAGTGGTTGAGCAGCACTGACCACAATCCCCTCAGTCAGTTTGATTAGCTATGATCCCACTTACTCCCACAATCCCCTTTAATAGCCTCGGGACATTTACAAAATTGGTGCTTGGGAGATTAGGAACACTAGGTTTCTGTTTCAGAAAAGCTAAAACCAGTTGTTTTCAGAATGAAGTCATACTGATATATCATTAGCAACTAAAGATAACACCAGTGACCTCTGCTACGTTCAAGGGCTCGTAAATAATTAAAAAATAAAATTTTCCTAAGTATCTGGTTAAACCCAGGCATCTAAACCCCATTTAGGTCCCCAGATAAGATGCTTGATTTTAAAAGGTATCTGTTTACCATCTATCACAGTGCTTTTCACTGCTCACTCATTTACATACATTTCCTTACCTAAGAATTGTTTTCTTTTAATTCAGTGCTTTACAGGGGCACCTTTCTGTACATTAAAGCATCTGTTCTTATTAGCAAAAATAAAAGGCAACTGTAAGTGCCTGTTAGTGCAACAGTCTATCAAAATTCAGAACTGAGGAAAAACAAAACAAAAATAAAAATACACAGCTCCCCAAGACAACTGTGTACCTACAACCACCTCTACAAATGGAATTTATCAAAAGGTCAAACCTAAAAAACAGCAATTCATAAATACTAATTATCACCTTGCCAGTGATTGCATGATAACATTTACTAATGCATAATTGAATAGCAAAAAATTAAAAAAAAACCAGAGAGCGTGGGTAGATTTAATAATTAATTCCTCCCACACTAATCAGTTTCTGACTATTCTAATAAGCGTAATTATATATTCTTGCTTCCTTTTTCTTTTCTTCTTCCTTTGTGAGTAACAAACTATGAGTCTGTCTTTCTAAACCTAAAGAGAAGGGGAACTACAGCAAAAATAATTTTTAGCAGTTCTAAATTTCTAAATGTTTTAATTGTACCTAGGCTTGTATTTTATTACTGGATGCTACTAGGATTCTTTGTTTTGCAAAACAATAGTAATTTTAAGTTACCTCATTAGAAGCAGATCATCCTCCCTCAAGCCTTCTTCCTAAGTTACACATTTGTAATCCAGTGCATTTGTTTATGTGTGTTATTATAAACATAAGTTAGCAGCCACCATCCACTATCCCCCACTATCCCAGCAGGGTTATGGTTAAGGACAGTTCGTATCCACTGTCCCAGGTCCGAGCAGACAGAAGGGTGGAAGCTGTTCACAGTCCCAGGGTCAGCAATGTCAGGATGTAATTACATGATTACAGCACTGATTTGCAGGCAGCCACAGTGAGCTCACACATGCTTTTACTGTACAAGGGATAAACAAGACTAAAAGCACAAGAGCAGCTGCCAGAAACACGGTAGGAGACGCTGCTTAAAATCCCACATAGGTCTAGTGACCATGGATATTATGAGCACAACATATCACAGTAACTGTTAGCAACAGGGGAAGTGCCAAACTATTAAGTCAAATGAGAATTTTAATTTTTTTTTAAAACTTCAGTCAAATTTTATCTTTTCACAATATTTTGTTAGACCAACACATTCTTCAGGCTAATGTTGGAACAGTGTCAATAGAAAAAAAAAAATCACAACAGAACAACACAAGTCCTCTATAGGCCACATGAAAACAAAATTGCTATAATGTTTGTCAGAACACACTAAAAACACACCCCACTGTGAATAAGATGGACTTCTGGGCAATGCCACGGAGCCTCAGGTCTTGCACAGCACAGCCTTCAGCAGAGTGGGAGAGCAGAGATGTGCTGTGGGAGAAGGATGAGCAGCAATTCCTGTCTACTAATCCCAGCTGAGTTATTGTTTGACCTAACATCACATATTAGCTACTTAATTCCTCCACAGAGGTTTATTTCCTCCATGGCATTCAACAATCAATACTGCAAGCTTGCTGGCTCTGGTCAATGTGCTGCCGTGCAGTGGTTTTTGGTTCACTTTTTTTGCTTCCTTCCCTAGAAGTGATCCATTATTTCACAAAAACACTTTAGGAAACCTCATAAGCCTGTGGAAACCTCACCAGAATCAGTTTGCAACTTCTGCCTGGATAGATGAAAAAACCCAAAACCAAACAACAAGTATGACAAGACAAGGAGCAAGCTGAGTGACCCTGAAATAGGTCACAGTAACACAGGCATTCCAAGCTCCTCACTGCACATTAACCAAAGGTAAGATACACAGCTTACATTCCAACTATCTCCAGCAGATTCACTTGCTACTGAGCCATGATTATTATTTTAAAAGTTTGTCAGGAACAGAAGAGGAAGTGGAGGATGTAAGAGCACAGAGATATTCAACCAAGCATGTGAGGGGGAAGAGCAGTAGAGCCATTAATACTTCATTCTTCTATGAAGAAATATTATATTGATTGTTTCTAGTAATTCACAAAGCCATTCAAGATCTTTAGCAGAAGAAATACACCTATAAAGAATTCTGCTAAAGTGAGAAAGCAACATGGGAAAGTTTGTTTTAACATTTTTATGTGGTCACTAAAAATAGGTTAGCAAATTATAATTTTATGTCTATACCATAATAAAAACAATTAAGATTTAGAGAATGGAAAAAAACAGATGGTTACTGTTTGGTTTTATTGAAGTTTCTGTAATTTCTACAAGCAGGCTAGCAGTTTATTTCAAAATCTCTCTCCGATTCCGTGGAAACGCATTATCTTTTCTGAATTTCTTTAAGCTTGTACTTTTACTTAAAAAAAGAAATAATGTACCAAAATACTCAGGCTTAAGAAGTTTGCTACAAAAACACTAGCAAAATTTGAGTTAAAAACTATTCTTCCTTTGTCTAAGCAGATAACCTCACAAACAACTCACAGCCCCTCTAAATCTTTCTCCTTTGGTCAGGATGAAAGATAATATTAGTGAATATGGCAGACACAAGCAAAAGAGTATATATATGCTGCCAGTGATTAAGCAAAGTGTTTTCAAACTAGAATGGATGAGGGGGCCTATTTAATATTGGGACTGCTTTCTGACAGTTTTAATTTACACATCAAAAGAGAAATACACTCTAAGATTTTGTCACCGTAATGGTTTTGCTATTACATTAACTAGCAATTACTGCACAATGCCATGCGAGCTGACTAGGCTTTAAATGCCAAGTCCCAATTTCCAAACCTCCTTAGGCTGTTATTTCAGCGTCTTCCACACTTTGAAGGGAGAAAATTACGAAGGTTACAATTGCATAGATTAATAATGGCTAAAAATGCCTACAATTGCTGTTTTCCAGCCTCTGTACAAGGAAGCAGAAAAATATCAGTTGTGGTTTACTCTTTCCTCTGTTTTGCCCAGTATTTGAGATGTAAACCACAAGGGTGAAAGCCATCACAGGTTCTCTTCCCCTTCTCCTCCTGGGAAAGTGCTGGCTACCCTGGGACAGCTAATTTTGCATTTGAGCATCTCTACAATAGCACATTGCATTGGATCAGTGCCTTTGGTGGGGGAAATGCAGCCACTCAATGTATCTTTTGTGCACTTGAGAAATAGCAATTCCTCCAAAGAGCTCATGTAAATTCCAAATTTGAAAACACCTTGTTTACAGGGCAGGAAACAAAAAGGAGAGAATTAGGGGGAACACAGAGGTTTCTGCTTGCTCTTCTGCATCTGGAATGTCGCTAATATTACTGCAGAGTTTGGGAATATTAACTGTCCCTTCTTTCAAATGAGTTTACTGTTTCCCTCAGTGGTTTATCAGGTTTTATACACAAACTCTTCAAGGTCAAGATCAAGACAAAATCAAGCCCATATATGAAATCAGAAGGAACACTGAAGTTACTCAAAACCCTGCACACATCAGAGTGCAGACTGAAGAAGTTAGATGAACTGAGGAAAGCCACTAAAGAACAAACAAACAACTCCCCTGAAAACCAACTCTGCCACTCAGCCAAGAGGGTTTCTATGTTCCACTCATCTGTTTCAAGCTACTTCCCAATGTAAATTTTTTCTGTGTCAAGAGATGATGCATTTTCTTTACTTTTTGATTTCAGTTTTCCCTTTCACAGTTTAGACATGTTGTTGACCCAAAACCAGTGGGTATTTTGCCTGCATTCTGCAGTAGCCACAACTATGAACTGGGCAACTGTAAATATTCAGCCTTGATTTGCTGACTGTTTAATGCAAAGGTTCAACACTGTTCTGTCAGAGCTGGATTCTCCTTCACATACTTTGATTTGTTCTTTCTGTGCCCTGGGTCAGCTCTCCCACTGAATTCCTCCAGAGCACTAAATTAATACATTACTAGGCAGATCCTCACCTGATACAAATCAGAGGTCAACTGTAATTAGCCTTAATAGAATTATGTCTATTTATGGAAATAAACAGATCATTTCTCTGTTCGAGGATGCAATAAACATTTGGGCATGGTTTTTCCTGCAATAACGTTTGATACCAGATGTCTTTCCTTGCAATCAGTGCATTTTCTGTTCTGCAGTAGTTCAAGTTCTTTTTAATGTGAAGTCAGTGTCACCTGCTAAGGTGCATGAGCCAAATTCTGCAGTACAGTAACAGAAGCATCCTAAAATAGAGATAGGCACTTAGAGCTATGCAGGCTGGTCATAATTAATCCTTCAAACAAAATTTCAAAGGGTTCACATTGATTTTGGTGAATGCATTTTCCTGGCTACTTGGTGAAATCAAGTTGGCTTGTAATAACTTTGAAACAGAAAAGGGTAAAATAGATAATACAGAGTCAATGACTTCATGCACTTCCTAACTATTGTAGTTATTAATGACTCCTAACCAATATGCAATGCAGTCTCCTCAAAAAAACCCCAAAACCGTTAGGTTTCCTCCCCTGCTATTCTGGTATTGCTTCCCATCATTAAAAATATTTTCCCACTCATCTCGCAGAAATACATTAATTCCTCATCAACTTTAAAGGCCAAACCTAAAGCCACTGGGAAGACTGAATCAGAGTTTTGCAGTAGTTCTGTCGGGCAAGCTGGGAGCACTGAGCACTCACAAATGATCCTTATCTGCTCCTTGATCTCCTTAGCTGGCCCTGCTTGCCTTCCCACACTTCTTCTTTCCATTAGAATTCAAATTCTCTGTGCTGAAAATATGACCTGTAAGGAGGTATTAACTTAAGCAATTGAAATACATGTAATACAGTTTTTTGTCTAGAGTAATTTGTGAAAAGGAAAGCAGTATAACAAATAAACAGGTTTCATACACCTGTGTTAAACTGCACAAGGCAGTTTTACTCTTCCTTTTTGAATATCCTTGACAAAAGAATAGTTTCCATTTGCTCTCTGTAATACATGGGTCCAACTGCTATTTCTAGAATAAGGTAACAGACATTTCACTCCTTCTCAACCCTCCACACTAGGGAGTCAACAGCTGGTAATGCAATGCACGCATATGTAAACAGATTTTTTTCCCTAATCTCAAAGCTTTCTACACTGTAATTTTAATCCTCTTTAACATCAGTATGAGCAACTGTCATGTCCCACGACATTATTTACCTCGACATACAGCTTCAAGAGCCTCTTTGTTAGACAGCAAGACCAGAAGATGCTTCTGAAGAAGAGAACTGACAGTTCTCTTGCAATTCCTATTGCAATAAATAACTGGATTTTTTTTTGTAAGTATTTGTTGACTGCAATTATTTCTTTGTTTTCCGGGAAGTTGGAAAAAAAAATAAATTTAGTGTTCAGGAACAGTTAAACGTTCCTTTAAATTGACTTTAAAAAGAATTGTAGGAAGGCAAGAGAGCATTTCCCTTGATTTCTAGCTATTAAAAAAAAGTGACTTGGACTAAAAGAAGAGATGATGTACTAACAAAAGGAGCTAACAACTATAGAGATAATCATCTGCTTTTGATTTGCCACTCAGTAGGTACAGATACATATTCAAAAATTACACTAAGCAAGAAAGAGTTAAACATTTTACTAGGAGTTCAAATTACTTATTAACATTATCTTTCTCCTTACCCTTTAATCCTAGAAAAGGGATCTGTTTAACCTAATGAGGTTATTCAGCTGGGCCTTAATTTTCTTTAATTATTCAGTTCCTGTAAACAAACATTCCATGCTCTGCATCTATCAAATCCACAAAACACAAAGCAGAAGAGAGGACTTGATCCTTGTGGATCCCTTCCATCTCAGCATATTCTGTGATTCTCTATTTCATTTTATACCAGTTGAAAGTTTCTTCTACTGTCCTGTTAGTGTTACCATGCCACCAGGACCTGATGTTCAAAGAGCAAACCAGATGCCCAATTTAGTAAAAACAACAACAAAAACTGCAACACCTCACCCAAGTAAAGTTATATATCTGAGCAGCTCTCGCTAAATCGAGAGGTGCAAGGCACTGGTGCATTATTGGTCTCATCACTCAAGAGCTTCAGGGTACACGGCGTCGAGCCTGGTGTGCATCCAGACATTCATTTTGTGTCCTGACTCGGTGACTAGGGCTGGAATCACAGCTGCAAACCAACCAGCTAATAAATCTGTTTGCAATGAAGGTCTTCCTGATGCTTTGAGTAGGAAAAAAAATGCAGTGGCAAAAACAAAGAGAGCAATATCTTCATTCTAAACCAGACAATCACTAAGTAGTTCATGAAACATGGCTGTGTGGTATCTGCAAGCACAGATCACAAGCAGACTAGATTTAGGAATTCAGTCATCTGCATTTATTCTCTTCACAATTTTTTTTGAAAAGCTGTAGATTCTCACATTTATGATTTCATTGTGCTTTAATTCACTTACACTTTAACAAGTGAAAAGGGTTTTGGGGGTTGGGAGTGGAGAAACAGGTTGCAGTTATGGTTTTAAATAATTTATTTCTCAGTTAAATCCAAGATATTTTAATGATTTATTAAACATTCTGCAGCAGTTGTATTAAACAGAGACCAGGAGAAATTAATGATGAGGTGATAATAGCTGCAGATCCTATCATTGTTATTCAGGTAAATTGATTTTCTTAGAATAGTTAAATTAAAAAAAAAAATAAAAAGCTACATGACAAATTGCAAAATTTCACTGTTAAGCACATTACATACTGCCAAATCCCAAAGGAAAAAAAAAAAAAAGAAACATTTCTTTCCTAATTTTGAAAGTCAGAACACATATTATTGTTTTTATTAAACTCTTCTACAAGAAATAGTTCTCTTCTTCAGAGTAATTTGTTTTTATTTAATTTTTTTTAAAAGAAATTACTAACTCTCTCTGATATGAGTAACACTATGTTGCCTATTCATTATAGTATGAAACTTCCATGTTCTCTTCTTTGTCCAGTGCATCCCTCTGCACCTACATCTAACCCAGCTTTCTAAGACATCTTCAAGTTATTCCTTTCTCCAAGAAACTTCACCTTAAAGTGCATTCTTCATGATTTTCTCTCCCTGTGCAGACAAGCAATACAGGAGCCTGGGGACTGCAATGCTCAGCAAAAGCAGGGCTGGTGCAAGTCTGCAAGTGGCTGCTGAAGGCAGATGAACGTGAGCAGTCCAGAGCCTGGCACTGATACCCCTGCACGAAACCACCTGAGCAAGTTGATGCTACTTTAAACTTCTCCTGAGAGCTGCTCTCCCTATAGCTGGGGCAGAGGAGCAGAACAGATGTCTCAGCCACACCAGTTTGCAGCTTGACCTTTCAAGTTACCTCGCTACCCTTCAAGCTTCTCCGTGGTCATGCCCTTCTGCCTCTCCCTGCACACAGGAGGAGCAGCAAGTAAGGGTCATCCAGTCCCCCCTTAAATGCTGCCACCCCTCTTTTTTCATAGGTGCCACTTTTTCACTAGCAATGTCCCCAGGCTGGTTAAAAACACTGGTTTAGATGGCACAACCATCAAGAAATATGTGCTGTACCCACACACCTAAAAATGTGAGGTTTTTTCCAAAATTTTCCAACATGACATTACAAGTGTAATTCAGTCACCTTTAAGACAAATATTACATCATTTATAGTCCAGTAACACTGATATAATCACCTGTTTTTCCTTGAAATGTCCTTGGAAAAGCATCCCAATTCCAAGTAAGTTAGCTCTTTTCAAGCTGCACTAGAAATCTAAACTGGGGAAATCACACCTCCTAGAAATCCAGAGTCTGAACTCCTCTGATTTAAGCAAAAAAAAAAAAAAAGTATGTTAATTTACCAGGCTGAGCATCAAGTCAGAGGTTGCCCCCTGAATAATTACTGTCATAAGAACTTCTTAACTCCCAATTAAAAAGAAATCTTACAGAAGAGATTAGCCAGCTCCAGACGAATAATACTCAGAAAGAAGGATTAAAAAAAATATGAAAAGACTGTCCCTTATGCTTTCTTCATAAAGAAGATGTGGCCACTAATAACTTGCCTCGTTCAACAGCATATGGAAATTACTTTTTTTAATGGAAGATTTCATTTCAGAAAACAAACTTCTCCTTCTCAAATTTATTATAGCCTATTTATATTCAAGACTGTAAGTTTTTGAAATCCCATCTGCAGTAAATTACCAGACAAGCAATTTGATAAAACTTCACATAGCTCTTGCATCTTAGCCTGGGTAGTTCCATCCTAACTCAGGCACATGTCCGAGATCCAGTATGTGTTCGTGCAGATCTGATAAATGATAAATACAGACTAGTCCAATACCATAAAGCACTTGAAATGTCCCACAGAAAGTCAAGTAATAAATCATATTAGGAAAATAATTCTCAGAACGACTGCACTGAAGCACAATCAACATGTAGCATCAGAAATGCTGAGCCCAAGAGCTTAAGGTAGATCTCAACTTCCAGTGCAGCTGCTGAAATGCAGCACAGGATGTTGGGCTGGACTCCCTGAACCAGCACACTACTGGATTATCTAACAATTGTGTTTGGCCTTGCAGTCATTCAGAACAGCTCCAGAGCAAACTATTGCAATAAAAAAAAACCTAGCTGCACCCTACTGGGAGGTTAGCACTGTGCTGTAACCTGTAAAGTAATGAGCAACACAAGCTGAGCAAAATCAGCAGGAGATGAGGGCCACTTTACCAAGGCAAACAATACCAAGTATTCTCAGGACATAACAGAACTTTTACAACAATGCATCAAAAAAGAAAGTGCCTGCCTAGAGACTTGTCTGTGGGAAAGTGCCCTTTTATCTGCACAGATTTGATTACAACCATTTTGGCCAGGCAAACAAGTCCTAAGTTGGTGTGGGCAGGAAATAGCTCTCTCTAGAGGTCTCCCAGTGCAACTATTCCACTGGTAGAGCTAAACAGTATAAATTAGATTTCAGATGGAAACAGCTGGGACTCAGGGTTATTAAACAGGGTAAACAAAACCAGTAGAAATAATTATTAGGGTTGTTGAAATGAGACCCTACAGTATCTATCCAGAAATTGCATCATGTAGTCCATTGTGAAACTTTGCTTGAAGTCATTTGCAACTCTTCAAACAGATGTGCTATGCATATGACCTGAATTTCTTGATCTTTCCCCCTGTACATTTTGATAAGTAACTTAATTTTCTTCTCTTTTCATAATAAGATTAAAGACTATATCCAGACAAAACCTACTAGTTTTATTACCATCCAACACCTGTTCCAGGCAAAATCAAAATGCACAGCTTTGAACTTCTCTTTCAGCTACTGAATCAGCCTAGTCAGTGCCCAAAATTCTTACCTGCCTCAGCACACCTGTGTATCCCAGCTATATCCATGGGGATAGTGCTACAGGCCTTTGAATGAGCTATACCTCTGCTACTAACCACATTCATGATTTAATATATTGATGAAGACATTCTTCAACAGCGATGACAGCACAGAAGAGGACAACTAAGACCTCCTTAAAAGCTGTAACCCCCATGTAAAAGGGGTCCCTCTCTGTCATTTTTAGGGAGGACAGAAATCTCTACACATCTCATAACATTTTATCCACCATAAACCACTTCGAGAACAGCTGAGGACCTGATACTCTCTACATATATATCAAGTCTGCAGCTCTGAGTTTTATTTTATTTACTTTGGTTTTCATTATAGTAACTGCTCTATAATCAAATTTTCTCAACTTTTGTAAGATCACGCAGAATCAGGTCTTATTAAACACTTATTAAATAAGAAAAACTCTAACAGTCTAAAGAGATCTGGTCTGTGTGGCCTTTAAAAGTTGAACTCTGTAAGATAGTGTTCTGAATTACTGGCATATTGCATTGATTGTAACAACAAAAAACTTATCCTTCTTTAAATAGTTTTGGATCCTAGAAAACTGTTATGATACACAAAGTAGCATTACTAGGGGAAAAAATAATAATGAGTAATGCCTGCATCTCAAGCATTCCTATCTGGAAAACTGGACTAAAGATGACCTGTTTTTATAACTGGCTGGTGAAATTTATGCTTCTGCAGCAATTTATTTTGAAGATAGGAGGGTGGAAAATCAATTTATAGTCAGCTGTGAAGTTGGGAGCAGGAAGTAATTCAAACTCACTTGATTGGATTGCACAGTTGTTTTGGTAGGGTTGTTTTTTTTTTGGTTTGATGGTGTTTGGCTTCTTTTAAAGAAAAGCGAAGACACAGTAAGTATAGAGCAAGACAGGGCATAAGAACAGAAAAGATAGAGTAAGAATTCTTCTTTTATGTAGAAAAGTTATTAGGATAGAGAAAAATATTTTAGGTTCCCCGAAGTGAAGATATATGTGTAGGACACAGTATAGCCATCCCTTGGAACAAAAGCATGCTTATAGCTGTACATAATCCTTACCCTCCACGACTACCTTTAAGCTATTCAATCACGTCAGGCAATGGAATGCTGTCAGACTTTAGATATACCTAATCTGCAAAAGCTGGTACCTTCTCTATATATACTACTTTAA
Organism: Chiroxiphia lanceolata; assembly: GCF_009829145.1. Classification (NCBI taxonomy): domain Eukaryota; kingdom Metazoa; phylum Chordata; class Aves; order Passeriformes; family Pipridae; genus Chiroxiphia; species Chiroxiphia lanceolata. The sequence goes on from NC_045646.1 coordinate 14,680,070, forward strand.
GCATTCAATAAAATCAGGCTATTTTCAAGGTTAAACAAAATGATTTATATTCAGGGTCTCTTCATAAATATACTCAAACAGGGACACTTTTATTATATCAAAGCACTAACTTTGGTTATGGTAGATTTATAAATTTTAATTCCCCTGCTCTTTGGAGAATTGTAAAGAGACATCTTTGGTGGTATAATAGCTCTCTAACAAAGTTTTTCTTTTTAAATGTGTATGTATGTCTCTTTTAAAAAACCTAAACATAAGAAGATGAGTAATCTAACTTCATTCATACATCTAGATTGTACCTGTCTGCTTTGAACAAGAACAGAATTCTGGGGAAAAAAAATTATTTCTTCAAAACATACCAGTAATTGTGCTCTAAAAAGGTTGCATTGCAATGCTGCAGGCTGCTTCTGTGAATAAGATTACAGATGTATGTATGATTAATTTGCCATTTTTGAGCTGAAATATTAAAAATGCCACAAAACTTCAAGAAAATAAAGTGGTTATCGCTTCATTGAACTATAGACAAATATTAATGAAAATACTAGTGACACATTATCAAAATAGTGGTTAAAGAATTTGTGGCCAAAAACTGTTCCCATAGCTTCCCATCACAGGAAGAATATACCATAACAACAGTCAAATTAACCAGTTCATGTGTGGAAGGAATGATTGTCTCAAACCCCACTACGGAACCATTATAAGTAAATATATGCCCATAATTTCAAGACACATACCTTAAGAAGAAATGTTTCTTTAGGTAGTATGTAAGCAAAGAAGTTTCAATTATTTTATCTTTTTCTTTGAAAAAGTGTATTGCTGCATGAAGCCAAGGCACCATGTTGTCACTATTGCAACAACCCTGTAACCTCTGCACTTCTGCACACCAGAAGCTTCATTCTGGTACAAGCCCTAAGCCAAAGTACCAAATCCTGACCCAAGTGAGACAAGGAAACAAACAGAGAGCTCCCCTCAGTTTTACCACTTCCAGGTTGGGCCACCATAAGATTAGCTGGGGGAAGCAGTAGGAAAATGGAATGGATGAAGGAACACATTCAATTCTACAGGTATGACCTCAAAGAAAGATCACTGCTGTGACCTTCAAGTCCAAGAGAACCCACTCAATGGATAGTAAACTTCAGATTGGGTCTCAACTCAAGATGTTAATAACCTTCCAGAAGAAGAATGGGGTGGGGAAATAATTCTTTATAAGCCCAAAATACATACATCTCTGGAAGCCCCATTATATACAACAGTCCTCATCCTGCTGTCATACAGTGCCATACATCTCCTGGGAATGCTCAATGCACTGATGAATTAAACAAGTGATGCTGCACAGTGACCAACCACCTGAACAGGGAGCTGATGGACACCACTAATACTTCACACTCTCCTCTTCTTTTTACTCACATTACCACAAAATGATAAAAACCTTGACAAAAACCTTCTAGCTGAACACTAAGACCAAAGCCCTTTACAAAACAAATCCACACTTCCTAGCATGCCAGTATTCCCCATTTTTTACACAAAACAACAGGAACTATTGGCATAATGGTACATGCAGGCAATACAACCATCAGCTGGTACTGGAACTTAATGTGTGCAGAAGACTTTTGATACAAAAAACTCCATTATCATCTCACAAAGTAGCATGAATCCAGCTCATCACCGGTCACAGTTTACTTTTGCATCAGTCTGCCTTTAGAATATCTTTTGTTTATGACCTACCACTCTCTCCAGATTTTGCACAGTAATTGACAGAATTTGCTGTATCATTAACTAGGCCATTTTATTCTAGGTGCCTTTTGCTATTCAAGGCTTTCAGAAGTTGATATCGTAATGGAAATCTCCAGCATGAAAGATAAAGCAGCTTTACATGGTGAATTTTTTGCAATTAAAAGAAAATTGGACACATCCATAACATTAGGTTTTGCTTAAATGCTAAGTATTCTTTCTTTGTCCATTGCAGGAGGGCTCATCTACATGCAAATGTTTCTCCAGAGAATCAGAATGATTATTTTTATGACTGTTTTTGTAATTAATGTACTGCTCATTGGGAGGAGCGTTGTTTCTTTCTTTTTTTCTTTCTCTCTAAGAGAAAAGCAGTACTATAATCTTAATTGTCCATGAAAAAGGAAGCACCTACAAAGCATGTTTATTCTTGTGTTTGTTTGTTTTTAACCTGCACCGATGGTTGACAAACATATCTTCACCTCAGTTCACATTTCAGTTTCTTACTGGCCTATGAAGCAATTCATTCTTCTCAGCTCATCCCATGGCTTCCTGATATATTACAGCTATAATATGTCAGATTTTGTCAGAACCTTGAAGTGACAGTTCTGATATAAGGTCATACCTGGTGGGAACAAGGGTTGAGATAGACAGCTTTAAAATACACTGACTGTATTTGCTTGATACAAGAATGCTGAGTGACCTACTTTACTTATTAAATGAGATTGGGAAGAGAATGCTTTGCATTTCTGACAAGGATATTTTTTATTGCTAAAGAAGGAGATAAAAATATGACAATTTGAAATGCAAAGGTTTATTTTAATTAGAGTAACACAGCATGCATTCTAATAAAAACAGACTATAGTTGGCGTGGCTGGGTGTTGTAAAGCAGACAGCATATATGAAGAGTCAAAGAAGACAATCAGATTTTGGGAAGATAAAATAAAAGATAAGCAAGAGTCTGTGGGTTCTTTTACTTTCAAGAACTGATAGTATTCAAGCCATACAGATTCTATACATTTTGGTCTCAAACCATACATGGCAAGGGCTACAAAAATAACTGTAATTATTCCATCTGTTTCCCGCTCTTCAGTCACAGGTTCAGAAGTTACCTCATTGCCATCAACCCTTTAAAACATCTGGGTTTCTGAGGACTGAGTTCCCACCAAAAGCCTGCAGAGAGCTGCAGCAGGAACACTGCATCCAGCAGTGGGGGTAACTGATGTCCTTCAAGATCTCCCAACCATTTCATCACTCTCCAAAACCACACAGGACTCACCAGCAGATTCACATTTCCAGAGCTCCCTATGTGTAAAACAACTACAGGACTGAGTTACAAAATATGCCAAGGAAAAAAGTAAAATCTAGATTTGAGTCAACAAAGTTTCCTTTGGACTGAAAACTGTAATTAACTTCAGTATTAACCTATGCAGAGAGAAAGAACTAACAGACCAGCTTCAATAATCACAGCACTCTCATCTGTTTGGCAAGTAGAAATTAATTCCTTCCACATGAATTTATAGTCTGCCCAAGGAGGCTGTGGAGTCTCTCAGTCTCTGAAAATATTCAAAACCCAACTGGACCCATTTCTGTGTAACCTGCTCTAGATGCCCCCCTGCCTTGCCAGTGGGGTGGGATTAGATGATCTCCAAAGGTCCCTGCCAACCCTAGCAATTCTGTGATTGTGAATTTAGTAAGTCTTTTTCTTCAACAGAAATTATCACTTTAACTATTGGAATAAGTTCTGCATTTTCATAAAATTTCATATTCAGAGAGATAAAATAATGGATGCAACATCCAAATATTTCATACTACCTTCAGCAAGGACCAGAGGCTCACAAACTTGAAATACAGTCCTATATTTCTATTATTTATATATTTTACTATTTGGTATGATGCCAAAACAGCTAAACTCACTACATTTTTACAATGAAAACTCTGTGTTACAGTTACTAGGCTTGGATAACTGAACTTTTATGTACAATTTAATCCTTCCACACTAAAGAGTTTAGAAGATACTAACATACTTCAGGGGTTTGGAATTGGACAACCTTTAAGGTCCCTTCCAAATCAAGCCATTCTATGATTCTATTCTATGATACTTAACTAAAACACACATTACAGAGTTATAATGAAAGTGCTCTGAAAGGACCACAGACCATGTATCTCAAGAACTGAGAACAGGGTTGTGGTTCAAGCAAGATTTGTGACAGAATTTCATAAGACTACTGCAAATGTTCTGGAAGAGAGCAGCAAATAAAAACCACATGACCTCTACCTTAACCACAATAGACCAGAAAGTCTTCAAAATTTGTAAAAGTCCATGGCATCAGAAAAAAAACCTAATGAGATTAAAAGTTGTAACCTTATTTTATAAACTAAATAACTCACTGATTGTCAATAGACCTTTTGGACACTTATGAGCATTCTGGTACTCCTAGAACTTATACTGATGGATCACAGTAAACCAACATAAAAATAGTATTGTTCAAGCACAGTACTAATGCATTTTACCAGGAACTGGAGATTCTTCACTGCTTTAATAAAAACCACTTTCAATAGTCCACTGTAGTTCTCCACATAAGTTTCATTGTATACAGAACTAAACCACCATGTCAGTCATTTAAGCAATGCAAAATCTAGTACAGATTTTTTTTTAAACTATGTAAAGTATATGTTACTTCCAAAACTAGTATAAAGAGAATAAATTTTTTAAATTAATGTAAAACAGCCACTGATCACACTTTCAGACATAAGTCTTTGGCTTTCCCCCATACAGTATCACCTCAGCTTACACGTCTGGAGCAGATGGTACAAATTGGTCTTTTCTTATGAATTCCTCCCACTCACTTCTTGTCATTGTCTGGTAGCAATCATATGAAAAAATCGGAATAAAGCCTTTACTGGCAGAAAAGGTTGCTTTAATGAGAGGCTAATACCATTCATTGGATCAAACACCACATCAAAGAATGGCTTTTAAGTTTGCCTTTTTTGCATTTATAAGCACAAAAATTCACAGTAAGCTCTGTATCAGTTTGACATTTCATTGATGTTGTTTTCAGCTTTCCCCATCTGACAAAATACTGCATGTTAAAATTTCACACAGAATAACATGGCTATATTGAAGATAAAACACTTCAAGTTGTTATTAAAATTATGAACCTTCTTAGTGAAAAGACTTAGGGCAGAGCTCAAGTGCAAACTGCCCAACAGGGGGGCCTCAAGCCCCCTCTGGGTTTGGTGCCAGGCCTGCCCAGCCTCCAGCTTCAGCAGAGCCTCAGCCATCCCAGCTCCCTGCTCTTCAGCAGCCCATCAGCAACGGGATGAGAAGCACAGGGCTTGGACTACCTTGTAGCAACAGACTCATCCTGTCCTGAGAGGCTGACACAGGACACCTGCACTTGATGTCCATCTTGCCTGCAAACATTAGCAGGGTACAGATTACACAAGCATCACATATAAAAAAAAATATATATCCAGTGCCACCAATTAACAGGCTTAAATGTAATTACATTCAGAATAATAAATGCATTTGAGTCTGGAAAGATCTAGCTTTCCTGTTTTAAATAGAAATGAATAAGATATCTCAACACAAAACCACATCTCAAATTACAGGCATTAGTAGTAATAGTAATTAGCTGAAAATGAAAATTAATTGAATACAGCATTGTTCCAATCCATTTATCTAATTTGATCAAGGTATCATTAACTAATTAAGTAGCAATGCTTTAATGTACAGCTTATTAAACTACAAGGTCATATGAAGGCCACACTATCAGCAGAAAACCTGGTTAAGGAAGGCTATCTTTAGAAGAGTTTAAGCAAAAGTTATGTAAGTGCACATTTACCAGGTGCTTTCAGAATAGACCAGTCAGTTAAAAAATTGCCAATCCTTACTTAGGGGTAGGAAACTGCATAATAATGCTATTATATCCTCTAAGTAGCTTTTCTCATAAAAGAGTTCAGTGCAGCACAGCAGTGATCTTGGCACACTTACTCCTGTATTTCAGACACAGTCCTCAAGGAGGGGAACGCTACAGAACTCACCTATAAGTTAAAATTAATTCAGAGCCAAGAACTGACAGAAGTTTGCTCGGAATCTTTCCACAGACACCTTGGTCAGCAGGGATGGGGGAGACCGGGGTATTACTAGTATTCACATTTCAGCCTTATGTGGCTTTGAGAAGTTACGCCCTTTTTTTAAAATGCAGTTATATATACATATATATATGCTATAGACAGCAGCCGAATTGACTCAAGAAAAGAAAGATTTCACAAGTGCTACAAACTAGTGAGAGCTAACACACACTAATGTGTTCAGTAAACTGCAAAAGCAACCAAGTGATGAAACTGGCTTAAGAGACCTAAGTTCCATTGTGAATATCCAGTTAAGACAGTTTAATTTTCCTCCTTTAAAAAAAAAAAAAAAAAAAAAAGAGCCCCAACCTGAAGTACACAGGAAAGCCTGTGATCAACACAGTATCTCTACTTGTCACAACTGATTTGCCTTCTCATCTCCATAGTTTATCTTTGTTTGAGGGTTTCTTGTGCCTTTTTTTCCTGGAGTGTTGTTCTTTTGGGTTTCCGTTGTTGTTTGTGGGTTTTTTTGTTTTGTAAGCGCTATGTTGAAAAGTAAGGGCTCAGTGAATGACACAGTTCCAGTAAAACATACATTGCAAAAGCAATTTCAGGAAATATAGTCTTAAGGAATGAAAGTAGTATGTGCCTATGACAGGTAAATTGTATGACTGCGGGGTATAGTTCAATTCTACATCAAGAAAAATCCTGTTATACAGTTGAAAAATTAATTTCATTCCCCATAGCCTGAAAATATTTTTTCTGACATTTGAGAGAATTGTAATTGCAAAAGTACAAAACCACATCTATCTTGTCATTCACTTGGTTCTGGTGTGAACTGAATATTACCACATACAGCCCTGATGTATCCTGAATAGCTTCTTGGGACGGCTGGGCTTGCTATCCTCTTCCTCATGAAACAATAGTTCTATTTCATACTTCTTTTTTTTCAGTGAGACAATTGGAGAAAGAAAGTCTTTCTGTTTATAAGACTGGCAAGCAATACATCATGTATCTGTTATTTGTCTCTCTTTTTCATTAATGCCATTATATACTTTAACCTGTGAGAGCTTCTAAAGCTAGAGTGACCATCATTGAGTACAGATGGCTTTAGCTGAGGAGTGAGATCTGTTGGATTAGGCAGGAAGATCACCTTCCTCCTTTCTGCTCCCTGATCTGGAGCAGCATTCTAGAGAGCCTCTGCTTTACCAGTTCCAAATGCCTAGAAGAACAAAGCTTAATAAGGGTAAAAAGAGAATGCTGGAAAATCAACAGTCAAATCTACACTCAACTCCATGCAAAAAGAACCAAATTTGTTCACTTCCCCTGACCCTGTACTTAGAGGGTTTTTTGGTGTTTGTTATAAAATGAGAGAAGTAAGAAATTGTAAACTGTGTGTCTTTGGATGGGAGTAGAGAATCCGTCCCCAAATATAAAATCTAACTGAATCTTAGTAGGAAGCCAGCCACTGCAACCACTGAAAGCTATATAACTGGTATGTCAGATAAGAGAGATCTCAGTAACTTTTTATATAAAGCAGTGGATATGGAATGAAAATGGGAATTGCCTCATTTCAGAGGCAGATCTAAATGTAGATAATGACTATCAACAGTGAAACCTGGAGATAATAAATAAATTTTCTGGTCTAGAAAGGCACCACATACCCAGCAGACATTTCTTTGCCTAAAGGTAAGTAGTTGCATTTTAAAATTATATTGCGATCACTAAGCCAAAAAGCAGAGAATGCCAAGAACTGTGGATGTGGAGCATAATTTAATATTCAAATCTAAACACTTTTTCTTTACGTTATCAGTAACTAAAGTCCTGAAAGCAATTGTTCCTTCTGTGCTTAATATGAGATATTTGCAGCCACAAAAAATTAATGTTCTCTCTTTGAATCATCACAAACACAAAGTAAAATAAATTATCCAGATTTCTCCAGAATAATTAGATAAAAAGAAAGCAACCAACTTGGTACAACTTTAAACAATTTTCTATTTCACCTCTATGACTCTGCTCTCTACGTTAGCATTCTATCTGGAGCACAGACCAAGTTTATCACTCAGATTCTAATCAGAAAATTAATTAGGAAGAAACAAGAAAGCAAATGAAAGATGAAAAAAAAGTTGTATTGTGCATCAAACTTTTTAAACCTGACAATTACACTTTACGATTTCATTTCCATGGTAATACAAAATATCCACTTAGCTGATTGAATCACTTGAAAGAAACAGATTTAATTCCTTAACAAAATAATTCTAGTGCAGTGATGTATTAGATGCTTGACAGAGGTGTTTTACTTTTTATCTTCAGACAGTTTAGTTTTTTTAAGTGAAGACTTGATTAGGAATGATTTTGGAATACAAAGGCAAGAGACTGATTGCCACATTCGTCTTGAATGAACTATAGAGCTTATATTTTCAAATTCCATACCAGAAAACAAGCTGGGAGTTCATTTAGAATCTGTTGCTTCAGAATCTGTTGTACATAAATGTTGTACAATCATGCTGATTTAAATGGCCAAGTCCTAGGCCCCCAAAAAGCACTGACTCCATCTTTTGCTCTCGTTTGGAGCAGGATTTCTTTTTTTTTTAAACAACATGCTGAAAATTACTGACAGTGCTACTGTTTCTTATGCTTAACTTGAAAACTTTTGGGTCAACTCCCATTTTTTTTCTAGGTATTAATTTTTAGATTTTCATAAGCAAGTTCATTGAATAACAAGCTACATAGAACACACTTCCCCCCATCTTTCATAGGCAATAAGATCCACCTCTCCCTCCAGGGAAAAGACAGGTAATATCCTTACTGTGTTTCATGATCCATTTTTTTCAATACAATATGTTGGTCATGGCTCATAATCAAGAATGGAATCTAGTCTTTAATTTACATTTTGATTTCTTGAGAATAAATTAAATTATCCTTCCATTCAAAGGGCCAGTTCATGCCTTGTGGCCCCCAGGAGGTAAAAAGCTTAAGCAAGAGTCCAAGGAAGCACAGTCTTTGTGTCTTTTCTTTGCATAAACATTATTTTCAGTTCATTTATGAGCATCTAACTGTGGGACTGGATTTTGCTTGCAGAATAATTCATGGAAAGATTTTCCCTACTGTGAATATGTGTTTAACTACAAACAAACTGGATGAGTCATCACAAAAATGTTTAAGAGTAGAACGGATATCACAGGGATTACACACTCTAGTACAGGGTTCAATAGGACATTTCTAACTCAAACACATTTTGCCATTATTCATTTAATTAAGTTAAGCATCAAACAGCAACTGGAAATCTTAAACAGCAATACAATTCAACATTCATGGATTATTTGCAACTAAAACCAAGCCAGCTTGATGTTCAGTCAAGTGGTAACATTCTACAGCACTGTGAAGAAGCTGAAAACCCTACACTGCTGTCTAGCTTACAGTGTTTAATCTGCCAGAGTTTGCACAAAACAGAAAAGCTTTTTCTCATCTAGCAGACAAACATGACAGTATTTAGGCTCCAGCAAGACCAAAACAACTTAGTCAATTAGTTTCTGTAGGTTGCATTCACATCTGAACTGGGACCACTGCCACCAATTGGTTACATTCAGCAAAACACAGTTATCCTGAAGCTTTTATTTTAATTAGTAAATTTTTAAAACAAGAATCATTCAGTCATTTTTTCTGGATTCATTGGCTCAATTTTGATCAATGGTTTTGGGGTTTTTTTATGTGAAGTTGCTCTTCTCATTCTTCATTAATAAAGTAATAAATAAATACCACAGGTTATTGAATGACATAGCTGGAAAGCTGATTTGTGATAATTCATCATTATTGGTTCCGATGAATTACATGGATATGGTTTATTTATTGCTGCCATTTCCTCCAGTGTTTCTATGCCCATGTTCCTGAAGAAAAGCAGACTTTTTACTTGAAGTAAATGCATGATTTTTCCTTGACACTTGAAAGCAAAATAATATTGTCTAGTGAAAGTTTAATTACATTCATTAAAAAAAAAAAACAAACAGGGGAAAATCTTGCTTCAAATCTCATTAAAATACTTGTCCCACACAGTACATAAACACCTAAAGCAGTCCCTTTAGATAAACAGTAGCAATGTATATTTGATTGTTTTACCATTTTTTAATTCATCATAACCCATTTTCCAGTTACATTCTGGACTAAGATGATCCCAACAGCTCTTATCCCAATGTCAAATACAGAAACTACTGCTCCTTCTAAATAGTTTCTTTTTTGTAAATCTAAGAATAGAATAAGGGTTTCAGGGCAATTTCACCCTGAGAGATCACAAACTGTTAATTAGCCATTATCACCATCTTCCTGCTTTTTTCATAACTATTTCCCAGAACTCAGTTCCTTTCCTCAAATATTTAACTTCTATTAGAGCATGACCAAATTAAAAGCCCTCAAACAACAAGAGTTTGTGGTTGACTGGATTCAGCTGCCCAAATAATGCAGAAAAGCAGTAAATACTGCTTTTACTATTGCACCAAAGCACTGAGACCAACATTTTCTGAAATTTAGAACTATTCAAGTACAGTCAACACTTCCCATTTAAAATTACATTTTAAGATTACCATAAGATTCTTCCTATTCACATAGTGCAAGTTCAGTACACTCTGCATAATTTGTTTATTCAAGCTGTGTTACAGTTAATGTCAAAAATCCCTTTTGTCTATGAACTATCTTACTTTAGTACTGGTTTTAATCAATTAGCCAAACTTGGAATTGAGTGAGAATATCTTATAAAGTTAGTTTGACACTACTGTCCATCAAAAAGTCATGCTAATTGTCTCAGATCTATATCCCTCCTGACTGTGGTCATCAAGGACCTCATTAGACACTCATTATTTCCACAGTCATGCTGGCCAACTCTAATATTCATGTAAATAATCCTGTTTACCCTTACAAAATACTAGGGGAACATCAGTTTTCTCCCAGAATCCCAAAACTAGACTGTCCAGAAACTCTGGGGTAAAGAAATAAACACAAAAAAAATCCATCAAATAAAAAAAAAAAAAACCACCAACACCACCACAAACCAGAGTATTCCTTCAGTGATTCTTTAAATCCCTTGAGTACCTGTTATCTGCATCTCCTAACAGGAAAGAACTTAACTTTATCAGCTGCAATTCAGCATCATGACTCAGTAATTCATCTGACTTGAATGAACTTTGTTACTGCCATATGCTAAGAATATACCTTTACATATCACATTCTTCTCCCCTTTAGATTAGAAATGTTTATATTCTTACAAACCATCTCCTATACTGCTATCAGCAGTTTTATTGTGTCTGACAGCAAAACTGTAATTAGGATTTCATCTTTTCATGTACTTCAAAATTACATTTTACAGTCTAACTCTTCATCCTGGATTCTTTATAGTGCCATCTTGCTTATTTAATCACTAAGGAGAATTGATACAGGAGTGAGAAACCAAACAAATCTACACAAAGCATGAGATGTGTGCTTTCAACAAGGTTAAAAAAACCCAGGTGTATTGTAGGTAGATGTGAGAGTGTTCAAAGCAGGAAGTACCAGTATGACACTTAGAGCAAGACAAACTGAGAATCACTTTTTGCCTTGACAAGCCAGCAACCAGATCCCTGCTGGGATCTGTGCTTACAATTATTAAGCATAGAGGCCTTAAAAATATTAAAGAGGCTTCCAGAAAAGTCTAAATAATGTTAAAATGCACATGTAAGGATAGATATTAAATGGATTTTCAGCTTCTAGTAATGAGAATATCAGACTGAAACTAAATCTTGCTTTCTCAACATAAGTCACAAGTGGACTTTTTTACAAGCCCTTTTTTTTTTAGAGAAATAAAAAGCAGACACTCAAAGTAACTCCTTTTTCAATGCACAAGCACAGACCTGTGAAGGATCTTTGGCCACAAAAGTGTTTGTGTTAGATTAATCATTCCAGGCTCAGAATCCAGCCACTCCAAAGGTCGCATATCTGCAGAGTCATATGCAAAATTCAGCTAAATCTGTGAAAATGGAAAATATCCAGGACTGGCATCAGAAAAATCCTCTGCCACGGTCTGCCTTCCAAACAGGAACCAGATTTGGATACATTTAGGAAAGAAATTGCACTCTGAAATAATTAAACCCATCCCTCCCTCTCACAGCAGTTTGAAGACAGTATTACAGAGATTACAGAAAACCATATTTTATAATTTTTGTTTCACATCAGCATTTAAGAAAAATACTGCAGTTTGACAACTACCATAATTTTCAGATATTTAACCTCAAAGCAAAAAATAACCCTCCTGCACCCATCCCCCTAAGTTCTACTGCGCTCACAGTCTGTTCTGCTCAGGCCTAAAATGGCACTTTGTGACTCAGTTGTGCAACAAAGACCAGCTGATGCAGTTCAGGTAGGATGAACGTTCAGTGCATCTCCTGATTTACAGGCACAGCTTGTTGAGCTGAAAGGAACCCATTGCTTAGCATATGCTGCATCCCACCACATCACACCACACAGAATTTTGTATACATCTGAAACTATAAAGACTTTGCAGAAAGGGGGAAAGGCAACACAAGACAGATCAGTCTGATTAGCTCTCAACCTTCTTTTCCTACCCCAGCTTTAATGAGTTCCCTAGCAACCTGCCCAGGCTCAAAGTAGGAGACAGAGAGAGGTACCCAGAAAGGGCACTGGGTGTGATATATCCAGAAGGCAGAGGAATAACAGAAATAACAACTGGAAGGAGAAATAACAGTTCTTTTCATAATCAGCTTTGCTCAAAAAAGATTAAATTTCTCAAATACCTGTCCTGTGATGAGTATATGACCTAGCATTACAAAGTCTTACAAATTCTTTCTATTCACATGCCCTCATCCTGTCTCCATCAGTGTATTTAACTCATCCCCGTGTGCATCATTTTGTCCTCATTTTTTTTTCAATTCTCAGAACCACTTTTACCATGAAAAACTGCATTGTATTCCAATAATATTAAAAATGATCCAATTTTGCAGCACTGAAGAGTGAAATCATAGGTTTTTCAAAAGGTTGTGTAAAGCACTGAAAATTACCATCTCAGCCATTTCTGTGGCAATTCACATCCAGGACAAACAGCTGCTATTTATGAGCTAATGAAAGCAATATTGCAAACACAAAGAACTCTACCTTATTTGACTTGGAGAAATCACTAAGCCAAATATTCATTCTCTCACAAAATATAATACACTACCTCACATCAGGTAGAGTGAGGTCTCTATTCACCCCTGTCAGAGCAAGTAGAACTTGTACATAAAAGTGACAAAAACCTCAGAGTTTAATGCAAAAACTTCAAACCTGGTCTTAAAAATCCTACCAAAATAGCAAGAAGATTTATTGCAGGCCCCCTGTATAGGGGGAGTGTAAGGCATAAATAAGCTCCTATGTTCAAGCTAGAAATATTATTCAGCTCTTCGTATAGACCCCAACACTAGCTGAAAAATCTACTGTGCAAGGCCATACCCAGTACTCCAGCTCTCTTTGGGAGTGAGCAACCATCCTCTCAACCCTTCATCTCACTTTAATACCCAATAGCACCCACTGCTGAGAAGGGCCATCACTGCTCTAAGAATTAGGAACAACTGGCAGGGAAATAAGCCCTGTGCAAGACATTAAGCTACTTCAGAAGGAAAACACTGGCAGCAAAAGAGCAGAAGCATTTACTTGGATTAAAATACTTTCATTGAACACATGTATTTCTAGGTCTGGTGAGGACAGGGGTTGATTTCAGAGACCTGCTTTTGCCTAAACACAATGACACCCCCAAAAAGGATGCTCTTTAATGTGCTGCTGTGTGGCAGCAACCACAGGAGCCAAGAGAAGTGGTTTGAGCAAGAGCAGATGGTCAATCAGTACCAGCCTCCACCACAAACACTGACCAGAGCTGCTCTGTGCTACATCACTGCCCTGAGCTGATCTGCTTAAGCCATCCCAGCTGAGAGCAAGATGTGGCCAAAAGAGGTCATTGCTTTGCTCCTGTCCATGCCTTGGAATAACAAGCTTTTGTGTAATCTTCCAAATGATGCTACACCCTTTCAGTTGCTGTAATTTGCATGCTACCTGCAAACATCCTGCATTGTTTGGAGGGGTAATGGAGTCCCCAGGGCCTTGGACAGCAACCCAGAGAAGGCTATGGCACATCAAAAGCAGAGAAATAACGTAAAGGGGCCCGCTTTTGTTAGAAATCAGATCTTCTGAGAAACATCAGCAACTTACTGTAAGTACCTATGCTTTGAAATCATGAAGTGTTTGTTAAGGAAGCAAATAGTCCTGTCAGATATGCCCCCTTCTCTATGCTCCTACCAGAATTCTTTGGAAGTCCCTGTTTTAAAACATTACTGCAGGAGCACAAAGCACTATATAGAATTGAGCAACAACAATTGTAATTGAGAATTGTAATTGAGCAACAACAAATTCCCAACACCACTTACAGATTCAATGAAACCGGCCCACAGCTTAAGAGAGACATCATGTAGCTTCTTCTCCTCAGAGTTCAAGCCACTTTCTAGCTGACTCATCTTTTTCAGGCCATAAAAACACTACTCTACCTAGCACTCCAACAGAGGTCATAAATATAAAGGGGAAAAGTAGAGCGAGATAGGAATGCAGGAATTCTGTCTTCTTCTGAGCAGCACAAAGTCAGGTGTCCAAGTCCACGACTCACTTGTAGTAAAGCACTGCAATAACCAGGCAGAAACTCAGGATAAGCTTTACTGACCATGATGAAATACCAGTGTCATTAAAAGGAAAAAACTTGTGTTTAGTGGAAGTCTACCATGTCCCCTCATTCTTATAAAGAGGGTAAAAGAGTTGCTTGTTTGAAACTACCAAAGCCATCTGTGTAGCCAAGTTATACTGAAAAAATTACACCAAAAAAAATTAGCTGTAGACTGAAGATCAATAAGTGTATGGGCATGGTTAATGGCTAAATAAATACTGCTGAAAAGCTTGGAACAGGGCTCAGAATTCCTGGTTTATTGATTATGTATCTGTAAGATTACAATATGCATCTCAGTGGTAGTGGCAGGTTTTTACAAAAACTAATCACACAAATGTTTCTTAGACAGAGAAAATACAGTCTGTGTAATGAACTCAGATCACAGCCATTTAAAAGCATCTAGAAATCATTCTAGAAGTCTGGTGTAAGTGTAAATTCAATTTAGAAAGTGTGGCATCTCAACCAGTTTACTTACAATTAATTAATAGAACTGTACAGCCACTGAAAGCCAACTCCCAATAGTAAAAAAGTATTATGATAGATATCAGTGAATTAGGGAGCATTAGAAACATTTTACTAGGAATACAAATTTTTATACCAATTCTACCTCTGGAGTTTTAAAAGGTATTTTTTCAGTAGAGAGGTATCTAGCTCTCATTACAAGTCAGAAAACAAGAGCTGAACACAAGAATTGCTGTAGCCCCACTACTCATCTTTAGCCCTACAACCAGGGCTACCTACATACCCCATCTCTCTACCCAGATCCTCAATCCTCACTCAGGCAGAGGCTCCTTCTGTGACCAGCCTTGAGACCTCCAAGCAGTTCAGTCCCTACCTCAGCTGCAGCCCAATTACACTTTCAGATGAGGTTTTCTATGGCCAACCATGTTCTTCAGGACAGACTCACAGCATTAGGACTTACACAGGACGGCAGTACAGGGGAAGGAGCACCAAAAAAACCCAAAACAACAAAACAACCCAAGTCCTCATGTTCACACTAAGTACTACAATTCCTGCCCTGAAAGCACCTGGTGACTTAAGGAAATGAAAAGCAGGGTCACAACAATAGTCAAGTAAAAAAAGGTGGCAACTGCCATCTCATTGCTCACAAGATTGGATCTATATCACTGGAGAACTGCAATCCAGCTTTGTAAGTGTTGCTGCTCATTGAGACCAGAGCAATTTTGTCCTCCCTAGATTCAGAAGGGATTGGGAAATTTGCATTTGTATTCACCTATTTCTAGTATGACTTCAGGGAGAACACTTCATTCTGTGGCAAATGTCAAGCATCCTTCCCCTGGAATACTAAACTTGCTTTTAAAGTATCAGATGATTTGATGGTTTTTTTGAATGCTGTAAAGAAAAAAGCATCAACTAAATTATTAAATAAGTTGGAACTGTTTCTTCCCTTGTCAAGCCTAATGAAGAGATTCTCTACAAACCCTTGTGGAGATTTAATGGAGAAGAGAGCACAGAGTTTTCTGACACATCACAAATTTTCAAAATGGAATTAAAAAATCATGTTTGCAAAAAGAAATACAATTAAATAAAATTATTAAAGTCATGTTCACATGGAAGATTTCTTCTTCAACAATTAAACTTGTATTAGTAATCAGAATAAACTGTAGTTGTAATTAATATTTTGTGAGGTACTCAAATATGTAGCCAAATATCAGCTCCCAGCCTCCTGAAAAACTCTATTTTTCTGCCAAGCTTTCCTTTTGTTTTATAAAGCTATGAATAAATATTGTAGAATGTTACACAGAATGGCTGTCTGATAACACCTTTTTTCTTGGTAGACCTAAGTTTCATCAGGCTTCTTTAAATGGTATAGCTGGTATTTAAGAAAAAAATGCAATTTTGAACAGAAAAATCAGACAGTAGTTGAATAATTACTCTCACTTTTTCTATTCAACTTTGATATATAATCTCTTGATTGGATTTGACACATTTTCAGATTCATGAAGAGTAGTCTGCAATACTGCACATAAAGCAAAGCAAGGAAGTCCAGACCCATATAGAGTGCAAACTCTCAAGATAGGCTTGACCCATCAGCTGCTTTATGCATTAGTTTAGTTGGGGATCAACCAGCTGTTTTCAGCTGCCTCTTGATCAGAACTGAGCTATTGTCAGACACTGTGAAGGATTAGGACAACTTTAAGTCTATTAAAAACTACAGAAGGAACAATCTAGCCAAAGAACTCAAAATAGAGGAACAAAGAAGTTAAAAAGAGCTTTCTTGTATTTTACAAAAAGCCCCATACACTTTATAGGAAAAGCCTTGTCTTCATGCAAGTAGGAAATATGGCAAGTCAATTTTATTTGTGATTTCATGACTGAAGCAATTAGTCTGTGCCCTAATGCAACTGTATTAAGTAGGTAGATTCATATTCTAACAGAGGTGTTTACACCATAGTAACTTCAGAGGCTATTAAAAATATAAGAGGGAAGTCACTCTGTCTCTGCAAACAGAGAATCTGTCAATACCCAGGCAAAGCTTTTCTTCATGACTATCTTTTATAACATGATGATATTTTCCACCAGAATTCCCAAAGATGACACCATAATTAGAGCAGAAAAAACCTGGTATTTTTTCGAGGAGGTCCTAATTGTTTATTTTATTATTAAGATTAATAGAACAAAACCCCTTAATAATATTGGTCCAATGATTGCAGGCAACTGATAAAATATTACAAGCTCGTGTATTTGCATAATTAGATGGAGTATTTTTAAGGACGTTCAAAAACCCACTGTGAGAATGTATTAATGTAACATCTTCCACTCCAGCCCTAAAAGAGTGCCATTGAATAGAGCATTCCCAAACTCTTGCTCTGACTGCTTAGCATGAGTCACTTTGCACAGCTTCCTGATGTGTTCCCTCACTGCAGCACAGGTGTAGGAAGCAGTGGAAAGAACGGGAGGGGAAAGCAGCAGGGGATTTCACCATATATGTCCTCAGGTTCTGGACTGCAGCAACCAGGACCTCTCTGATGCCGATAGACACAAAGCACATGTACATTCTCAATTACAGAACTGCATCTATTCTTCACTGGTAGTAGGAAGAAAGCTAGGTATTAAATAGTTTTCCTAGAGTTTCTATTCATTAGAGCAACTGTCTGCCTTGCTCTGTATACAGTCTTTCATATCAATTTAAAAAAGTCTAAATTGGGCAACAAAAATTTTTCATTTGCTGCACCACATACCAAATTTTAACTGTTCAATTGCCTTGAAAAGTGCAACCAAACAGGTATTAAGGCCCAGTGTAACTTACATAAAAATTTATTCTAATTACTTACTTTTACCAAATAATTTCTACCCATAAGCTATCTAAGCCCAAGTTTGAGATATACCAAATGAATATCTGTTTAGAATAGCCTCCAACAAAAAGCTTGCTGAAGAGGTAAAATTCATGGATATCCAAGGAAGAACTGTTGTTTTTCTTCCACTATGTTCAGAGAGAGAACAAAATTTTGGGAATAATCTTGCTAAATAAAGAACAATTTCACCATTTATCTTTTATATCTGCAACAACCCAGAGCCACCAAAATTTTTCAGCTAGTGGCTTATTTCTGAATAAGTAATATCTGTTCAAAGGTATCAAGTTTTTCCTATTAGAGAGTCTCAGAAAATGTATTGCTCAGACTATATACATACACGTGCTTACACTGATGAAATAAGATATTTGCTGAACACCAATAAGACTCTGCTCTTGGGTATTTAACAATCAAAAAGGAGAACACACACTGTACTGGCAAAGAGAAATCCATAAATAAGCATTTGCCAAGTGTGTTACATCCTTGGATTTGACCAGTAGTAGAGCAGGTAAGGCAGAGCAATTAATTTGATTAGATAAATTCCATTAATACTTAGAAACTCAGCAAAGAGATGTTCTACTCCTTAAGTGCAGGGATTTCCCACTCCCCCCTATCCCTTCAGGCCAGGAACAAACACAAGATAAGTCTTTATAACAGTTTGCACTGAAATATCTGGCATCCTTATAACTCATAACTGTTTGCCAAATAACACGTATGCAGAGATACCTTAATAATAAATGCAGCAGCTGTCCCCTCTCTTAGCACGTAACAGAGAAACAGTGAGAAATTATCTGTTATCATTGTGTTATAAAATGAGAGTCGAGACAAAAATAATAAAGGCTTAGTTTATGACACAGCCTACAGACAAAACAATGTTTTTCAGAGCTTTAGACAAAAAAATTGAGGATGTAGAAATCCACAGTGGTAGTGTCCTTAAATAATCCAAGCAGTCTAGCAACAAATGAAAGTCAGCTTTTGAATACATGTTTCTAAATGTCTGAATGCAGGAGCTGTTGAATTTTTTTTACATTCAGGTTGTCCCAGTCCCCATGGACATGAACATCAGGGACAACAAAAAACCCATCATTGTGATCCTAGATTGACGTGTAATCTCTCAGCTGGCATGTTCAGTGCAGCCAGCTCTCAAAAAAAGTGCAGTGCATAGGTCTAGAAACAGGTTTAAAGAAACAATTCTACCTTCATTTTTCATTCATAAAGGAAACTATATCTGAGATTTTGTTTCATTTTCCTTTTCTCAGGTCACAGAAATCAATGACAGCAACCAGCAAAGGCAGAGTAAAATACGCTTTCAAACTTGTGACTCCTTTCAGATACTGGATAAAAACCAGCTACAATTTCAACCAAGTTTATATTTTCAAATATCTCACAGAAAGAGAGTCCAAGTTATTGTTAAAGTGACATTGTCAAGAATGGTAGACCTAAATCAGACTTGCCTGACATGAGTCTGAACTATTGATTCATGCACATACACTGCATTTTAGAAATGAAATACATAACTTCAGCTCTTTGAAATGTTCCAGAAAACAACATTCTCCACAATTTCAGTACCATCCTGCCTGTTTGAAAGACAAAAGTTCTGTAAAATGGCAATAAATATTTCAGATTTGCAATCATCATGAAGTATCACTTCATCACGTTTGTCCATCTCACAAAACAGCAGTTTGGAGCTTACAGACCTCCCAAGCCAGAGAAAGTCTTGAATAGAGTTCAGTTCCAAGTACTGAACAGTAGTTTTCCTTTCTTTTGTTGAAAATTTGGGAGAGAATTCAGTGTGCATATGTGAATGCACCTGTGACTATACTGTAGCTTTTAGGCACAGAGGCATCAGAACAGATTAACAGATTCCTTTGGGGAGTTCCTTCCTCCCATTTCTTTACATATAAGGTGCATTTAAAATACAGTTTAAAAACAATGGCATTTTCCTCCTATACAAAAATATCTACATTAGACAGAAACCCACTTACAGCCACGCTAATGGCAGCCAACATTTCTGGTGATTCAGAAATGCAAAGAGAAGTATTTTTTTTCTACATAAAAGTTGGAAAAAGTAAGTTCCAAACAGTTGCGTAACAGTGAAATAGCATTTAGGCAGCTGTTAAGATTTAACCTCACTTTGAAGTCATGCAGTTCAACATGGAAACACAGTTTGGACTAGAATTTTAATAACCTATCTCTAGATGGAGACAATGCCATGCAGGCTTCCTTAGGATTCTGTGAATTATGTTCAGTATAAGGAACACAGTACATTCAAAAGGTCCTTAAAAGCCACCAGCCTTGAAACAGAAGATATCACCCAGTTTACATGCCTTCCTCCAAAAGGGGAACAGCCAAACAAAGAGACATATGTTGCAAGTCAAATTCACCACATGAAATGACAATTTCATTTACATAAAACCACAATTACAAGGTTTTAATTAGCACTAATGATTGTTTGACTCTCAGAAAAATCCAAAATATGGTAGAAAGTGAGGAAACACAAGTAGGGAAAGGGTAATATCCACTGCAATATGTTTTTTGTTCATTTGACAGGTATAGTTCAGTTTTTACTATATTCCATAGCATGGTCTGAAGTGTTCTGCAGTACATTTTTTTAAAGGGTAATCAAGTTCTAGTACCATTATCTCAGTAATCTGTATGCTGTAAGAGCCCTTAGTAAACTCCCACTGGCAAGCATTAGAAACCACTACATTTTGTTTACACAGTACTAGATAAAATATTACTTGGAGTGAACCTGATGGATTTAAGACTCCATTTCCCAAGCCCCAAAGCAGCTCAAGTTTGTGGCACTTCAGTAAATAATTTCAAAGTCATCACTTTGGGTTGCTAAAAAAGAAGAGAGTGAGGATAGAGGAATATGTGATCCTGTAGTTCCCACTCGGGCAGTGAGGCTTCAAGCAGGCTGCTTGAGACTCAGCTGCAGCTGTTCTCTGGGAAGGAGGATGCTGTGTGAGGCAGCTGAGGCAATCTCATCATTCACTGATGCTGAGGTCTCCTCTTCCTACCACCCACCCACACTGCATTCACCTTGGAGACGAGCTTTTGGCCAAGCCACTTTACTTAAATAAACAGCAATTTTCTCACTGGACAGCTTTCTGCTAGACTAGTCATCTTAGTGAGGTCTGGGCAGGCAGGTGACAGAGGCAAACCAAAACCTTGGAACTTGGTCTACTCAATTCCAAGACTGAAACAAAAAGCAAAGTAAAGCCTGGAATTTGAAGTACTACACATCTTGTTGATGAAGACACCCCAAAATTGCAGATGATCTGAAGAGCTTTTCATAAGATTGGTGAAAGGCTCACATACAAGAACTGTATGCATGAGTTATAATTTCAAGCTTTTGGTTTTACAGGGACTCAGTCTGCCTTAAAATACAATGGCCTCCAGGGATCACTACCTACAGTTGTCTTGCTGAACAAATGTAAGTCCTCAGGGTTTCAAGCTGTTGTATACTAAACTCACACACAAGATAAAGGGTTTACAAGTACTTACAACCAGAAAGAGTTTGCTTTACCCCTCTTCTTCCCATTTTTTAAGCCTGTAAATAGACTAATTAATATCAGTCACATCCTCCCCTCTCCTGACAACACAGAAAGAAGGAACAAATCCACTGAGAAAGACAGGCATTCAGTTTTGATTATCTTACCCCAACAGTGGTTTTACAGTGTTATAACACTGCTGACTTGCAAACTATTCCCTTTGAACTTAGTAAAATCACATCATCATAAAATTTATGTCACTGGCAAACATACCAGATGCCAACATATCACTCCCTGTTTTAGAAGTGCTCAAGAAGCATATATTATATCAGTCCTCTTTCATCCCTCCTCATGAAAGAAAAAAAATAAAATATCACCCACCCAACCAATAAAACGAAATAAAACCCCACACATCTCAGTTTGGAACATGTTTAACACAAGCAAGGAAAGATGCAAAATGGGAGATGGTCTGATTTACTCACTAGAACACTTTGGAAATGAGGTGGTGGAGAGAGAACAGAGTTCATATAGAGGACTAAACCAGAGCCAGGAGACTGAGCTTTAAGATCCAGGTTTAGGTTGGTCCTTCTAGGGCCCACCTGCTATGCACCAAGCACTGCTTATGAACTTCATTAGTCAGAGTCAGGCTGCCTTGGCTTTTCTGTGTATATACTTGTTTGGCTGTGTTACTTAAAATTATTCCCTCCTCCATCATACCTATCTTTCTTTAATACACCCTTGAATACAAAACCACAGAGCTCAAAGAGAGCACTCAGATATTTCTTCCCCTCATCAGCTGAGGGCTGGAGCTGAACAGTGACTGGTAAATCCTAGTTTGCCAGCCCAGAAGAAAAACTTGAATCTTGTAAACATTTTTCCCCCTACATTTTTAGAACACCTTACTAAAGACATTTTAAAAAAAGAATAAATAAAAATTCTTGCATTTCAAGACAAAAGCACATTTCCAAACAAACTGCTGGAATAGGTTATCTTGATTCTTTTGGTTAAAAATATACAAGTGTAAGATGTACCAGCAAGCATCGTAAAAAGACCAATTAATTTTTTTCTACAAATGCCAAAAATAAGTTAAACTGTATCCCAAAGTGACAGAAACCTCCTTCTTACCAGTATTGTTGAGTACAGTTTCAAAACTCCTTCAAACCAAGCTAACTCAAATTTTCTTACATGTTAGTAAAAAACATTCTGTGGCCATGAAGAAGAGGCAGGCCCAAACTTTCCAGTCTTGAGCTTTAAAAATCACAATGTCAAACTGAGTGCCATAAGGCAAGCTGACTCATTGAAATACAGTTTGGTAAACAGGCTCTTTTTTCTATCTTTACCCACTTCCTCCTGTATTTGTATTTTCATTTGTGCCTCATCATCAGCCTTGGAAGACTTTGCAAAGCCAGGCTGAGCACAGTCAATGCCCTTGGACAGGGTGACCGGTGTCTTCCCAGCCTCTGCTCAGACAGCACATCCCACACTCAGCCTTCAAGGAGGTGCTGCTTTTGCTGGAGTTCCAGGGCCAGAGGTCATCCTGAGACTGCCAAAACAACCTGGCAGTGCAGTGACCCTCCTTTCTCCTGTATAGGTAACAGCTGTGCTGCTAAACTTAATCCTCAAGTGATTGCATTTCTTCAGCAATTAGTCATAATTAGAAAGATCAGCTCTCATGGACTAAGGCCAGCTCAATTGCAACACAAGAAAATATGGAAAATACATGAATATGGAATAGTCAAACTGGAAAAAAAACCCCACAAGCCAATGAGTTTAAAACATTTAAAATACATCTTCCTAATCTGGAAACTTGTCTGAAGTTTCTACTGAAATAATTGCTCTCACATACACCTATTTAATTTCCTATTCCTTTCCCCCAAAGCTAGGCTTGAACATAATTTGATTTTTACAGAATTCTATTTTGAACATTGGAAAGTAGTATTGAGAAGAAGCCAAGTGGTCACTGAAGTAATAAACTGGTTTGAAATTAGTTCACAAGATCACTGCAATTCAAGCATTTCCTGTTCTACTGGGGAGAAATAAGAAAGCAGTTTGGTATGAAAGGAAACAGAAGAAAAATGGCTTCTGATAGAATCAATTTCTATAGTAGAAAGTTAAGGGTAAGCAGATGAACACAATTCTAGTCTTCAGCTGTGCAATGAGAAGAAAAGTATCTGTTGCTCGCAAGAAATGCAAGGACATGAAGTCAGCCACAAAAATTTGTTCTGGAAAACAAGTATTTTATTCCTGCACCTGCAGTACTGTCTTGCCAGATCCACAGACTTGGCCAGCCAGATGTCTTGCCCATTGTGCCAATTTGGTAACCTAGTTACGGTATCAGAGATGCACTTAAAAGACAAAGGGAAATGCTGCTTTTTCCAGGAGAAAAAGAACCAATTTTATTAATAAAAACAGCAGTACTGAAGTAACCAGTACTGGCTTTTGTCAAGAATATATCAGAAGTAGACAAAAAGCATTTGCACAGTATGGTTTATCCATTCCCAGTGTAGAAGAAAGTTCTGAGAAAGTTGCTCCAGGAATATGGCAGAGGATTGAATTTTGTTTGGGGCTATAACACAGGTTACAGAACAGAAAAGAGTCAACAACTGGGCATATAAATCAGCACGTAACAAAGAGGTTGTCCCCATGTTCTGGTGCTAATCCACATTAATCATGAACCACAAGTCTGACCCAAAGACTGAACTTGTGCACAGATTTAATTCATCATTCCTCACTTGAGCTCAAATCAGACATGATGATGCTAAATTAACTCCAATGGTCAAGGGCTGGGTAGAGAATAAAAAAAAAAGAGTTACTTTCATTATTTACCCAGCAGAACCACTCACTTGACTAAACTCCAAATAAGCCAGCTTGCAATAAAGATAATTGGCACCAAGCAGAAGCACAGGAGTCAAGGTAAATTCTTTGCCTTAACAAAAATCCTCATGCAGAGAACAACTACAGCCATTGCTATAGTTCTGTGGAACATGCTCTTGGAAGATGATTTCAGTCCTGGTAATGAATTTTTCTCTTGATGGTGAAC
Organism: Chiroxiphia lanceolata; assembly: GCF_009829145.1. NCBI lineage: Eukaryota > Metazoa > Chordata > Aves > Passeriformes > Pipridae > Chiroxiphia > Chiroxiphia lanceolata. The sequence goes on from NC_045646.1 coordinate 14,704,445, forward strand.
AGAAATGTAGAAAAGCACTGAATTTGTAGGAAGCACAGGACCCCTCACCCTGTGGAGCTTAAAATATGCTTCCACTCATTCAGTAATTCTCTAAATTAAGAACTTCACATAACACCAGAAAAAAATAATTCTGGGTTTATAGAAAGCTTTTTTTTACAACAGTTGTCATTTTTATTCATTCTAAACTCGCATTCAGAACAGCTCTTACTCATGGTGTCTTCTCACTGTGCCTCTACTCAGCCAACACTGTCACAGTAATCGACAGTTGTCAAATAGTGACAGCAGGAGCAACACCAATTGCTTGTATCAAGAAATGTCAACCTGATCATCATTAAGAAATATCTGGTTTTCACTGATTGATGGTATAAACCAAGAAAAAGCTTTCACAATTGCTTTGGGACAATTCTGTTAGCTCAGATAACATAGGTCTTCCAAAATAATGTCAAAAGGTTTCCTCAAAAACAAGGATAAAGAAGTAGTTTACATGGTAAACATATTCAATTTACAAATTAGAAATATGACCACTAATTTGGTCTCTCAGGTTCAGTGTATTTAATCAATTCTGCCTTTACAAGCTCTCCTCCCAGCAGACCAGTTGGTTTTGTACAGTTGTTTCAGAACTGATGAACTAGTGAAATGTCAATAACTGTAGGCACTAATTGGTCAGTCAGGACCATGCATTTGCACATTTCTCAAGCTCTTCTGTTTCTGCTATTCCTTATTTAAGTTCCTATTCCAAATATTATGTATTTATTTTGCAGACACGAAAAGGATGAGATTGCTTTTCTGAATTCTCAGTATTCCATTCACAAGTCCTTTTTATGCAGTGATTCCACACCTGACAGCAGGCCCTAAAGCCATCATACACACTAAACAATTACAACAACTCATAAAAATAAGCAGTGCATAAAATGTAACAGAAGAACATTACCTTACAATACTTGACACCCTCAGGGGATCCATTTTCCTTTCACAAACACATAGTTCCCTTTGACATTAATAGGAGCTTTATGAATAAGGAAAAAAGCAATAGACCCTTTGCTTGAAAAACATATTTGTGCCAAGTGGGTATTGGCAACCTGCTTAGCCCAGGTGATTGGTGGTAGGCTTACCTAGAGAGATTTGCCTGCAGCCTGCTGGTTCATATTCCATCCAGCTGAAAACTACAAGTGTCATTACTGCTCTGGAGATCACTTGCTGATTTATTGTCTTGGTGCACTTAACACTCACTTTTAAGGAAGAGTGCTAATTGGGGTATCTTCTGTAAAGTGGTCCTTCCCCTGTGTTTAAACACACTGGTGCTCTCCAGTGCTAATTATAACAACACAATTCATACAGCGCTGGTACAATTCTCTGCCATTGGGAAATATGCAGTAAATTAGAGATAAACTTTAAAGTTTCCAGATCTGAACACTTAGATGTAATTAGATGAAGATCATTAAAAAAAAAAGTCAGAACTATTTTGTATTTTGCATTTTGCTTCATGTTCTAGAAAATAATTACACAAGAACAGAGGTAAGTAAAACAAACAAAAAAGTTATACCATTGGCATCAACTGTTAAAAAAGCCAGAAGTATTTGTATCTATAGTTGGTCACAGAATTATAGAGACCAACAATCTCATAATATGCTTCAGCTGGTATAGTTATGCACCAAAATATTTTGGGTACATCTAATAAAGCTCAGCTTGAATTTCTGATATGGAACCAAATGCAACAGCTTTGTGAAGGTAAGCCAACACCACCAACAACCAAAAACCCAAACAAAAACAAATAAACAAGAGGATATTCAGGAAGAACAAGAAATGTGTGGTTGTTTAATACAGCCTCTAAAAACTCACTCTTTCACAAAAAAATTTCTTCTGCCCTGTTCACTCATCTTTAACCCTTCTGTCAACCTTCCCTTTTCTGACTGTTCTCCCATACCTCAGTTTATGTTCTCTCTTCATTACTGATGCCTGGAACTCTAAGTTTACTTTCAGTCACCTCTGTATATTCTGCATCCTCTGCCATTAACTTTGCTAATTAGCACGTAATTATTTTCCAGCTCTTTCCACACCACTGATTTTTCAAAATGCAACCAAATCTAGATATGTATCTAGATCATATTTTCTCAATACCAAATGATGCAGCATCACTAACACTCATTGTCACAGTCACACCACCATTTCTGTAGGCCTTTAAAGAGGGAAAGGCAGAGGCTGCTTAAGATTTTCACGGTACTAAAATAAGTACTATTTCAGCCAACACAACTGCCTAACCATGCCCTGTACTTGATCTTGTGTTCATACAACAGTTTTCTTCTGAAATGGAGATCAACTCTGCCCGTATGACAAGACTTCTTTTGGTTTTGTCATTCATCTTATGGACAAGGTGCTCACATGAAGCCATCCTGCCGTGTCAGTTGATTTGTCTTTTAGAAGACAAAAATCTTTCCACTATCTGAGATTAAATTCCTTAACATCACTGAAAGTAATCACATTCCCTTCAGGAAAACACACCGCACTCTCTGCCACAAAGACAGAAAAGTCATCTTTTACAATTTGGCATCTACTGCTGGGAACAGCACAGAAACCTAAATTACAGTTTAACAGATTAACCCTCTAATTTCATCATCTGCATTCTAATTTATTCCATGTTAAGATACTAGCAGACAGGTTACATCCCTTCATGTCATTTGTTCAGATCATACAGTTAAAGAGCCGTGGCCACATGTCTACTACAACAGAAGTTTGGTGTGCTTGAGTACCTTCTGAGGACTGCTGCTCCATCCCATTGACTCATGACAACAAATAGCAAAGCCAATAACAGGTTTAAACTAAAGGAATTCAGTGACTGTTCTGAAAGAATGAAAATATACCCCTGTTATTTAAGGCAATAGTGGTGAACGATTTTTGGACTCAGCCTATTATATGCCTTTTTCAGAGGGGCTTCCTCTTCTATACACTTCTGCTTCTTTCTGCTTTTCATTAGCACAATGGCAGAGCACTGGGATCCTGACCCATGACAGTTGTTGCCAGTTGTTAACATGACAGAATCGTATCAAACAGAAAACAGAATTTACTCTTTTTCCTGCTCTAAGTGTTGGGGACCCCCGAGCTGGATGCAGCACTTCAGGTGGGGTCTCACAAGAGCAGAGTAGAGGGGCAGAATCCCCTCCCTCAACCTGCTGCCCACGCTGCTTTTGATGCAGCCCAGGACAGTGTTGGCTTTCTGGGCTGCCAGAGCACATTGCTGGGTCACGTTGAGCTTCTTGTCCAGCAACATCTCCCAATCCTTCTCCTCAAAGCTACTCTTGACCCATTCTCTGCCCAGCCTGTATTTGTACTTGGATTGTCCTGACGAAGGTGCAGGATTTTGCATTTGGCCTTGTTTGACCTTCATGAGGTCCACACAAGCCCACCTCTCAAGCCTGTCAAGGTCCTTCTGGATGGCATCCCTTCCCTCCAGCACATCAACCACACCATACAGCTGGAGGGAAACTTACCGACAGTGCACTTGATTGCACTGTCCATGTTGCCAAGATGTTAAACAGTGCTGATCCCAATAGGACCCTGGAGGAACATCACTCATCTCTGGTCTCCACTTTGACATCAAGCCATTGACCGTAACTCTGTTTAGAAAACTTCCCTGTCCTACCATCCAGGAGCAATTCTGGTAGTCACTCTCACACCACCTGAGCTGGGACTGAGGCCCCTTTGCAGCTCCACACCAAGCAACCAGCACTGAATGTATTCCTCAACATTTATGTGTGACCATTCACCGAGTGGCCCATCTATCAAATCCATGTCTCTCCAGTTTAGAGATAAGGATACCATGCAGAACAGTGGATATCAGTTAACTTTACAAATTCAGAACTGTAAATAAATTCATTGCCTCTAGTCACAGTGAGGTAACTCCTGACCTTTTAATAAGTGAACTCTGATATTTCTGGTTGCACACCATATTGTATAGAATTCTTCAATATTTTGAAATAAAAAATCATGCAGAGGTGGCATGCAGTTGTGATCTCAGAACACAAAGGAATTTTTACTTTGTAAGTAGTTTTTGAACTGCACATTTTTGTATTTTTTTATTTTTATATTGTCAACATAACCTATTGATGAGCACTGTCTGTCCATCAAGTCACTTCAGTAAGAATAATTTCTATCATATCCCTCTAAACAGATACTACTCTAGAAATCAGAAAGAGTAAAAAACCCACACCATGTAGAAGGATTTGTGACATCCAGGCAAAAACAGTTATAGATTTGAAGGCGAGTTTCTGAAATCCACAGACTAGAACGCTAATTTACATTTGCAGATACAAACACAGACATGAAATGCAGAGAGTGGGCAATCTTTTAAATGAAGGGTGATTGACAAGCTTGAGAGTGCAATGAAATAACAGACTTGCTATGTTTATCCATTTCTCACATAAATATCTGTAGAAACATGTCAAAATACGAGCAGATTTAAGAGTAACATGAACCATCTTGATAATTGCACTCAGTTGTGCAAAAGTATTCTGTAGATCTGTAAATCACTTCCTGCAATCACACATCCCTGGCCTGGATGCTCAGCCTCTCTGAGAAGAGCTCACAATTCAGTTATTAAAACATACTATCCCGAGACAAGACAGACAGTAGAAGTCTCACACCTATTAGAACTGTGTACTAACTTTAATTATGGCCCAGAATTCCTAATGACTCTGAGTACCTCCTAGAGAAATGAAGATGATGTATTGATTACAGCTGCCAAGAACTTTACAATTATGGAATTTTTCTCCAGAATAAAAAGAGGAAGGAGGGAGAAAGATGCAAAGGATGAATCACTCTCACAAAAAAGAAAAAATCATGTTTTCACCACTTCCCTTGTGGAAGAGAATGAAAAATAAAGCCATTATTCTGTATTTCAGTGCCTACAGCATATGCCTTTACAGGGTAATCCCTCGTGTGCAGAGACATTTTATTAGGCAAGAAACATTCCAGAAAAGAGCAAGAAAATCCAGTGAAACTAAAGGGTCACAGTAGGATAACTTATTGCGCACATTCTTTACATCCTTAAGGCACTGAAGCAATTAATGTTTTAAGAACCTTTCGGTCCTTTCATTATTTACAGGAATTCATCCCCCTTGCATTGCAAACCCCAGAACAAGCAACTCTCAAGCCCGTGACCCTCCAAGATGAGAAAGCACACATCTGATGTCACCCAGATGCAGAGAACCTTTGATAAATATTCAGGGGATATTTCCATCCTATGTTGTGATTTTTCCTGGACTACAGTAGAAGAATATAAGGAATCACATACTGAGGGATAAATCAAACTATTTCTCTTGCACATAAATGCAGGTTTCATCCCTTTCTGCTACTGCCGAGTGAAAGCAGAGCTCACAGACAGGGAAATTACTACAGTCTGAAGATAAGATTTTTACCTGATGTAAACCCCAAATCTAGTTAGGTGGATCTGCACAGGTGCTCCACCCTCAGTGATTGTTACTATATCTACAAAACAGATAATCTGCAAATTTTATAAGCAATTATTTCTCCAGCTGTTGTTACAAAAACAAAACCAAATAAACAAGACAAAGAAACAAAACCCAAACAAACAAGTTCAAAGAAACAGACAAAAGAATGAGCTGGAAATAAATAGAAGAGACACTGCTGATAAAATGCACAGATGACTGAGCAACTGGAGTGGTACTAAATATTGAGAAGGGTAGGATAACCATAAAAGCAAACCAGCTTAGCTGGCAAGTCAAAGCTATTCACAGGCAAACACAAGATCAGACATTTGGTAAAGGAATTCAGAATTAGAGACTGTATCTTGTAAAGTAGTATCTCAAAAAAAGATGCAAGCAACAGATTGGTCAAACATCTGCACTGCAGGATACTTGCCCCATGCAGAGAGAGACTGGGGGAAGTGAAATCATCTCAAAAACAGAGCTGGTCTGACTGTATCATAGTGCGCGCTATTACCATCTTCTTTAACCAAGAATATGTTTCTGAAACCTACTTAAAAAAAAATAAATAAGCCGTTTGCAAGCCTGAAAAATAATTTAGGCCATGGTTCAACAGTATTCAAAACGTGTCTAAACCTCAATAAAGTACACTATCAGAGGCAGCAAAATGTTTTCTTCTTCTAGAGTCTTTGGGTTTATTTCCAGGCATTATCATTTTTAAAGCAAGCTATTTTCTCTACAATTCAAGCTGGGCATGCTTCTTTCAGACAAAAGAGAACTGCTGGCCACACTCTCAAAAGGCACATTGAGCCCAGAATAAATAGCTTGCAGCTCCAAAACAAGGTCACACTTTCAGCAGTGCAGACCACGGCAATGCCAACAGGTCAACGCACTTTTCCTGAAAAATACATCACATTCTCAGTGTTTTGAATATTTCTTTTGTCTCCCATGAAAAACAGAAAAAGTATTTGTCTACAAACATCTGATATTGTTAACAGCTTTATACAGAGTTTTGCATGAAAAAATAAGAATTGCTTCTTGCATGTAGATCTCAGCACATTCTTTTAAATAAGAGGGGGTTTAGCCTTTTTAATTATATATAAACTTACCAGGCTATTTTTTATAATAAGTGTTCTCATTATTTTCATTCACATTAAAGGCCACATGCATAGCTAGCAGAGGAAAATGAGCAGTAAATCCCTACACAGCTGAAGGCAGGGAAAGGGGCAATGAATTTTTCCATAAATGTTCATCTAAATGAAACAACCAACTCATCCTATTCAGACTGCACAAGTACTTAGATTGGCCTATTAGAACATACAAATAAAATTTCAATGTCGTATCTTCAAGGTTAAGTTCTCCATCCCCCCTTGCAGGCTGTGGTGGGCTGACCCTGGCTGGACTCCAGGTGCTACCAAAGCCACTCTATCACTTCCCTCTTCAGCTGGACACAGAAGAGAAAATATAACAAAAGGCTTGTGGGTCGAAATAAGGGCAGGGAGAGATCACTCACCAGTTACTGTCACAGGCAAAGCAGACTTGACTTGGGGAAATTAGTTTAACTTATTACCATTCAAATCAAAGTAGGATAATGAGAAATAAAATGCAAATCTTAACACACCTTTCCCCATCCCTCCTTTCTTCAAGAGCTTAACTTCACTCTCAAGTTCTCTACTTCCTCCCTACCAGCAGCAAAGGGGATGGGAATGAGTGCTGCAGTCAGTTCATCACACATTGTTTCTGCTGCTGCTTCCTCCTCAGGAGCAGGACTCCTCATACTCCTCACCCTCCAGCATGGGACCCCTCCCATGGGAGACAGTCCCTCATGAATTTATACAGCATGAATCCTCTGCATAGGCTGCAGTTCTCAATGAACTGCTCGTGTGGATCCCTTCCACAGGATGCACTTTTACAGGAACAGACTGCTCCAGTGTGGGTCCCCTGTGGGGTCACCAGTCCTGCCAGCAAACCTATTGCAGTGGGGGCTCCTCTTTCCACAAGGCCACAACAAAACCCAGCAAAACTCAAGATGAAATATGGTACATTTAAGTCTTTTCTGTGACTCTGAAAGATGGAAAGGACACATTTATCTCTAACTGAAGGATCAGACCTTTGCTTTCTATAAAAGACAGATGAAAGAAATTCAAAGCATGGCCAGAAGAATCCACATCACTTGTACCAGGAGCACCCTAAAGCAGCAGCATCTGACCTGTCTCCCAGAAGGGTCTTGTTTTTGCTTTTATGAAAGCTGAATGTTTGTGACATTAGCTGTGCCATTTCACTGATTCTCTCTAAGTTTATCACTTTATACTGACTGCTAAAAGGTCTACAAATATTAGTATTTATATACTTAAGGCAGAGAAAATAGAGTGAATGAAATCTTAAGTAAACCATCCTGTGAGCAGTTCAGAAGTCATGTTATTGCTGAGACAAGGTTATCCATCCAGTACATAGGTTTTATGAATACAATACCAGAACTCACTGACTCAATTCACCACTTTGACAGTAAAGAGTTCAGCTACTAATAACCTACAAATATGTAGGATAAGGACAGTAAATAGCTCTCCTAGGAATCCCAAGAAGTCTGTTTCATATAAGATGATCACAACCAAATACTAAAAGACAGTATGAGACACAGGACAGACTGATTCTGAAATGGGTCAGAAGGAGGACTTTGCTAAAAAAAAAAATTCCTGGTCAAAAATACAGGCATTCTTTATATTCTACTTTTTAATATGCTGCTGTAAAAGTCCTATAGGAAAGTTAAGCTTTCAATACCTTGAAATACGTGCTTACATTTTTCTATATATTTAATTTTTCTTCAGTGATCTTAACCTTGTTTAAATTTTCTTTCAAGGAGGTGATGGCTGTTCTCACAAGACTTCTACAGTCCTCTGTACAAGTATAGTAGAGAGAAACCTGTAAGAGCAGTTTGCTAATTGCTGGGGCTTCAATCCATGAACCAGAAAAGGCAGACATGAAAGGTGTCTGTATATATTTAAATCTCAAGTTATAGACAAGCATTCCACTAAGTAAGGGGAAACTAAGTGATTAACATGCTTCACATCCTGTTCCCAGAGGCTCTATTTTTGCCAGTGACAACTCCACAGAGTTAACTACAAGCTCAGTGAATTATTCCTGGGGCAGCTACATCCTCATCACCTTTTTCCCCTGCAGCTTTTCTGCCAAGATGTGACAAGTACACATGTAGTCACACAACAGAAATGAACCCCCAACATTTGAGAAGGTCTGTGAAACAGCAAAAGCAAAACAGTTCTGTTGGCAACTATCAGCTCCAGCTTGCTTCCTTGTTCGGGGTGGGGCAGGATGCAAAACCCACATCTCAACTCCATGAGCTGTCATGATGGGATGAGGCCAGACCTGGTCCTATCGTGTGCACTCAGGTCTTTCAGACAGAATCTAGTTCCAAAAACCAAAACATGTGGCATTCTCCAGGCTTCAGAAGTTGCTTGTTCAGATTATCTAGCAAGTCAGGCATTCCCCACACAACATGGGGATTGTCACAGGGCCTCCTTTCCCCACTGGTTTCTCTATACAGGCAGTCTGGCAATACATTATATAGTGATTTTCCCATCATGTCAGTAGCATTCTATTGAAAACACTGTGCATCAAGTCACATTACCCTTGGGGAGACTCATCACTTTTATGGATACGAAAGGGAAAGGAAGATGACAAGGAATAACAACCGCCCATTGTGACAGCCTTACAAGTGTGTAAAGTTTTCTGACAACATGATTGTCATTAATGCACTACAAATCCTAATTAATGTGGAAATGTATGCCTTGTTTCTTCTTGCTTCCTCTAAAAGCAGTCACCATTTTCAAGTGCTGTCAAAAGTGGCACCATTTAAAGGTCAGAAAGTTGTCAAAAATGTGAGCAATTAGCTGCTGTCAAGTAGAAATGACGTCCAAGGGATTATACTGCTTGCTGCATTCACAGAAAAAATGGAACTAGATCAAACAAGTAAGCCTTGATCTGTCCTTATTCTTTTTTTCAAAGTGATGATTCATGAGAGACCAGGTCCTCTGCTCTTTTACTAGCTCTGAAATCAAACTGCCCTTTTTCTGGATGCTGAATCACTAGTAGTGCTTTCTTTAACTCAAAAAGAGAAGCAAAATCAGGCAGATTGCATCTGTATAGGTATATTTGCATGCCAGGGAAACTGAGGAACAAAAAGGTAAAATGAATCAATGCAAGTGCCTTTCAATGTTGAATTGAGTCCAAAGACAGCTTTGTCAGTCAGCTCCTGCTCAGAGGGAGCTTCACCCCCACGGATTAAGTAAAAGAGTGGAGAGGGTCTCCTTTCTGACCACTCTTCCTTGTGCAGGCCTTGCCTGCATACATGGTTTTACAAGGCACAAGTTCCACAAAGCTCCCTCACAATACTACAAGCACATAATAGACAACACATTTCCGAAGCACTTTGAGCTCTTCAGATAAAAAGCAGTACAACCCGAAGTTATTATTTGTGCGATATATTACCAAATTCAACCCAAACTTTCATTTTCAGAAACAATTTAGGACCAAACTATTAACCAACACCTAAGACACTTAGAAATCTACTGAGAGATAACCATCTATATATGGAATCCAAAAAGGGAAGGAAACAACCTGTTGAATTTTTTTAAATTTTACCTGCAATAGTCTAAAAACATCATAAAATATACATTATTTATATAATAACCTCTATAGTAATTCAAGAGAACAAAAAAGAAAGGGTCTGATCCAGATTACCTTAAATAGGGGTGGCATGTGATATAAGTTGCAGTCCCACTTCAACTGCTTTTACTTTCAAACATAGGAATTGGACTTTTCTTACAAAGCCAAAAAAATGAACAACAAGGAAAAAAAAAAACATAAATAAATTACAGCATCTTTGATTGGCAGGATTATTTGTCACATTGGGAACATGCTGCAGCACAGGAGGGAGAGAAGAATCACCCAAAAAGCTGGCATTACAGATTTTCAGTGCTTCAGAACAAATTAAAGATTCTGTCCTGCTTTTCACTGGATAGCATGGCAAATAGGTTTTATTTGCTGTATTACAGTTATTTTTATTTACCAAAAGTCAGTCTCCAGATAGCTGCATTGATCCTGCTACACTTGAGGCCATTTAATCTAAAGAAAACTGTTGTAAAGAAAAATGTTTTTAAAAACCCAACTATAGCAGCAAAGGGCATCTTGGGGAGTTTTAATGAGATTTTTCTGTTCAGTGCAAATTTAACATTCCCCCAGAACAGATCGATACTACTTGTTTATCCCAGACATGTTTGGGAGCATCCTGCACTTGAACCCCTCCAAGAAGATCAATTTTCCCCCTGGCCCTTTCGACTTTCTCCTCTGTGCTCTGCAGCAGGATATTGGCCATCCAGCTGCCAGGAGTGTCAGAGACAAGACATCTGTAGCACCCCACTCATTTCCAGTCCAGGTCAAAAAGGAATTTTTTCCTGGAGAAGGGAATACTGCATAGTTCAACTTGGAAAGCATGTTTTCTTTATTTCCACACACACAAATACCTGTGGACAAACTAAAATCTTATATTGTAGTGCTGGCAGCTGTTCTCCCATCACAAATAGGGTAGAGTTTTGAGAGGACTTTAAACACTTTGAAAAGTTAAAATACTAATTTAGTAAGGGCAACAAAATCCAGCAGTATTCAATGATGAATCTGTGCTGTTCTCAATCCATTCACTTAATGTCTCCTGGCTACTTTTATATTTCCTTTAGAAGTTTTTCGTTCTCATTTTCCCATTTCTCTTTACTCTTTCTTCCACTAATACTTTTTCAGGACATGGTGTGGGAATTAACAAGTATTTCTTTTTCCATTTCTTCAGTTTCAATCATAGCCTTCTCGAGTTTATAAACAAAGCTGGCCAAAATAATAGGAGACTACAACTATTTGGCATCTCCTCTTTCTTCTTAAAGTAGATGCTCTCACATTTCTGTATTTCATTATACAAGACAGCCATGAGAAAAGCATGTAAAAAGGACTAGTGTTAAAGCCCCCCACAAACACACCTTCCTGCTTGAATGCAGAGTTTGTGATTTGGTAAACAGCAGAAAAGTCTTTTATTTTATTTTTTGAAAAGGAAGAAAGTATTCTGAAGCAGATTGACTGTCCTTGAGCCCTTCCACGCACACAGCCTTTTCTTTTTTCTCCTGTTTTTGCTTCTCATTTTCATGCTGTATCAATACAAAGTGTATGAAACTGATCCTTTTCCCCTCCCATAATTACTCCTAAAGGGAAAAAAAAAAAAAAACCAAAACAATAGATAGCGTAGGCATGACCTTAAAAGCCTAAATCAGAATAGTAAACACCACCAAAAAATTCAGAAACCTCTGATGATGCTGGGACCCTCCATTTTCCAGCTGCCCTAGAGATCATATTTTAATAAGCCCATTTCCTATCTGCTGAGGACAAAGATCCTTTCGTTGTGACTCAGAAGTGCCAGACCACTTGTAACATTTGACATCAGTGGTGACACAAGATGGGAAGGCATAGCCAAGGGGTGTTTGAAGGCTGTCACACTGGCAGGTGAAGCCTGTTTCTGAAGGATGCAGGCTGGCAGGGAATGGGCACCTTCTGGCCACCCTGCCACAGCCCACTGCACTGCACTGCTAACCCAGTCTGCCCACTGCTAGAGAGATCTCCTTGAGCTAAATATTTCTTCATCCAAACCACAGCAAGGGCAGGAAGAGAAATCAAATGAGTCAAATACCAGCTGAATTCAGAGCTGTTTTTTAATGAAGATGCTTAAACTCACTCCTAAGTGGTTTTGCACTGACAAGTTGAAAAAAAACCACAAAACAAATCACACATAAGAGACTTGATTTAAAGCTACCCACGTCACCAAGCCGTTCTCCATACATCTTTATTCTCAATTCCGTGACATTTTCAGAGACAACAAACACGGCATAAGATACTGTTAGATTAAAACATCTTCCTGCAAATCCTCTTTACCATCTCCATTTGTGCCAAAACTGCTACCCCTATTTCAGTTCATATGCAGTCTTAATTGCAGTTGTAATGGCAAAGGTCAGTATTGATCTATCAACCCATCTACCCAGCAAGACTTCACAAGCTTATTCTCATTCATCCAAAATACTGAACAGTATTAAGAGCTATCGACGAGTGAGAACAGGGTCAAGGACTATGCCTTGGATGCTCCCTGCAATATTATCTCACCACAGGCATTCCAATAATTTGGACTGGACAGCAGAACAATTCTAGAAGAGATCCAAAACTGCAGATAATCTTAGATTTTTCTTACTAGACAAGCATTGTCAAGCATTTGCAGCGTTTGGAAATGTAACTCTGAGCCAAGTAGTAGAAAAAACAAAAGGTGAATGGACTTGTTTAAACAAAAATTGTATAAAATAATTTCCCAAATACAGTAACTGGAAAAAACCACTACTTTCTGCCTTTAGTGTAGGAACAAGAATATCAGGTCTGTGCTCAATGTTTCTCCTATTGCAATTCAAAGCTGAACCAAGAGGGCACGAGATTCTTGACATCGAAGGAGAAAAAGCTTTGCTACTGCAATAAGGAACCTACTGAGCCAAAAGTCATCAGGAGCCTTTGAGAGAGGCAGCTTTTTCTGGACCCTGGTCCCATCAGCTTCCCAAAAGAAAAACACAAACCATGCCTTCATAGGATTCTTGCTGCCACAGGGTTCAAAAGCAGCAGCTCCAGCTTTGGATGCTACATCACATCCTTTGGATCAGAACTCTGATAATTCAGAAAGGAATGGCCAGTCATTACACACATTGTATGACAAATTATTACTGGTTTATGATTCAGCACAACACCTAATATGTCTGCATCAATGACTCTTCCTTAGCCATGACAGATCGCCTGTGAGGAGCCAAAGCCTGACGTAATTTGGGAAGGTGAAAGGTAATTCACTTCCTGGAAGGCATGGGAAGAGTTTATCCTGGAATGTGAACCAGATAAAAGCCCAGCTGCTCTATATTCATAGACTATTTATTCCTATCATTAGGAACACCTCAAAGTGACCTGCTTACTGGGAAGAAAGAAGGTGCTCCTTACGTCAGACGAAGTATATCAGAAGTAGGTTGCTCTAAAAGGACATTTATTTTAGAAGTACCTAATTCAAATAATTGAACACCACCTTATACAGATTAGTGCTTTGTCTTATATTTCATACACAGTTGCTAATTTTCAAGCTGGTGGCTTGAAGAGTTTTAAAAGACTTTTAAAAGATTAAATACTAAACCCAGAAATAACCAGAATGGGGCCCAGATAGTCTGCGAGACAGAGAGCCTTCAGAAGCCTTGGAAACTTTTCCTACCAAACAGTCTTTCTTATCCTGCAGGATTTGAAGCCCTCCTACTCTAAAGAAAAAGATAATCCAAAGGATGTCATCCACAGCACCTGGTTGGTGGTGACATCTCTATCTAATTAAAAGTTTAGAACTTCACATTTAAAATGACTCTTCAAGAAAAAGTGCAATTTAGACACTATCAGCCAAGATACAAAAACCCCTGAGAGTCTAAACATGAGCCTTGCAGAGTGTTATTTGTTCTTTCAGAGTTATTTGTTCTTGCAGAGTGTTATTTGTTCTTTCTTCCACAATATTTTGAGATAGGTTCTATGTTCCCTCATGTTACAACTATTTACTGCCATGCAGGAGAAAGGCACAAGCTGGCTTTACTTACAGATTTCCCATCCTCTTTCAACTGCTTTTTCTGCTGGCAATGGTTTGCCACTGCTTCTCCTGATCCCTGGAGCACCCACACAGCACCCTCAGCACTGGGAGCCACGTCCTGCTCTGCCCACCCTCGTTATTCACCCATAGGGCTCTCGGAGCAGAAAGACACCAACAGCAACCAGGAAGAAGCTGTTGCTGGGATAACTTTGATATTCAGATATATGATAGCACTTTATCAGCAAGGACTGTCACTGGGCTGTGAGCACTGTGAGGGCTGGGGTAGCCCTGCCCAGGCACAGGGGCTGAAGAGCCCTCCAGGAGGAGAGGCCAGGGCTGCCCTGTCCCACACACATCCACTTCCATCCAATTCCAGTGGTGCCATCACAGAGCAGGGCCAAACCAAGCCCAGCACCAATACTGCTGGTACCTCTGGGGAAGCTGATGTACAGAGAGGTGAAACAGTAGGGATAAACTGAGGGGAGAAGGTGAGAGAAACAGCAGGTCTGGGGTCTGGCTGCAGCCCAGAGTCAACCCACCACATGGACTCCAAGCATATTCACATCACTGGACATTTATTCAGAAAAAAACATGTCTTCCAAGAAGAGCCAGAGAATACAGGCTCAACCAATTTCTAGAGCAAAGCACAGGTCACAGAGCCACGACCTTTTCTGCTGGAGCCATACACTTTGCAGTCCTCTGCATGGAGATATAAAATGGAGAAGAAACCAAAAAAGACTGGAATAATCCAACTGAGAGCCTGACTCTGACAGGAAGCAAAGGAAGCAGCTTCTGGGTTCAGCACTAGCTAAGAAATAGGGGAATAATGATTATTAAAAGATACAATTAGGAGTACCAGCTCAAAAACAACTTACATTTGGAGCTTGCTTATGCCTAGGGCTTTGTGCAAATTGCATTCAAATAAACAAGTCTATGCAAGTGAAAGGAAACTTATCACCAATTTTTAATTTTCCTCTTTAAGATGAACAATACACAAGGTGTTTTATGTTGAATACCCATTTTACCCATTTAGGTTAAAAGCAGGTTCTTTTTTTTTTTTCCCCTCATATATTTTCCTTCTTAAAAAAAAACAAAACAACTAGCAAAACCAACAAATACATACACACACACAAAAAAAAAACACACTAGAGTTAGAAACACAGGAATAATTCAGGCATGGATAAAATAGGATGGAAAAAAAATATGTCTCTCTTTATTACAGCCTTTCAGAGTGGTGGCTGCAGTGAAAGAAAATGCAAGTGACTTTTATCCTCTTGCTTAAGTTAGGACACTAATAAGGTGTGGCTATAATGTAAGAAAGAGGGAAAAGTGGCTTATATCTACACAAACATCCCCCCCTTCTTTTAGCTCTCTGTTAAGCATGTTCTTCTGCTCTCAGTAGCAGCCCAAACATATGTGCAGTGGTCATAGAAGAAAAATAAGATACTGGAGTAGATTCAACATATTGAGCAAATCCCCTGAGTTCATAATTCCCCATCATTCTCTTCCCTCCAGATGCTACTCGGGACTTTACAAAATTAAGTTACATAAAAATGCTTTCATTCCTAGGAAATGGAATTTCATTTCATCCTATTCAGACAACTTAATAGCTGTACAGATTACTGTACCCTATGTTGCATAGGAAACCACTTTAAAAAAAAATGAAGTCTTTTCACTAAAAGAAGGAAGAAAATGCATTCCAGCAGATTTACATTTGCAGTAGATTTGAATCTGCTGCTGTAGCAAAGTGAGGTGTCACTGGTAGAAGTGGAATTTAGATAAAATACCTTCATATAAAATGTGTACCATACCCATTTACAACAGGAAAAACTTAATAAATTCAAGACTGAAAAAATTATTAATTGAAAAGAACCCACATGATTGGATGTGTAAAGATAATCTTGACATAAATGCAGTTATCTTCTATGGGATAATTTAAACTGAACTTCTTTCACAGAATACCCATTAACAAGGTATGACAAAACCCATAATTAATCTGAAAACAAGAATGCAACATTAAGTTTCCCAGTACCTCAAGTTTTTTAATGAATGAAATATTTCCTGCTGTCTTTCATCAGAAGAGTAACCTAATAAAGTTTTATTAAAATGTACAGTAACAGAACAGATAGGTTTAAAGTACAGCCTCTGTACAGTCTAATGAGGTTTTGGCTCATAAAAATGCTTAGACTTTCATTAAAGAGATCAATGAACCCAAAAGAAAATTAGTTTAGCAAAAATATAAATGCAGATTCTGCAGAATACCATTTAGCTGAAAATGTAGTTTGTAAGCTTCAATATGAACCCGGGCATCTTTCACAAAAAGAGTATAAATGAAGGCAAAGCCGTGGCAACAGACTAACAAGACAAACAAACCTGAGGTCTTCCTAAAGGATTAAGGGGCAGCCCCAAAGCTTGCAATAACCTCTGAGTGCAACACATTTGGGCAAGCTCAGCAAAGAGAGAGGAGCGTGGAGTGTGAGGAAAGGCAGAGCACGGCACAGCCACTGCATCGCCAGAAGGTGCAGTGGAGGATGATGGAGGGAGAGTTTTGCTTCCACATAGGGATGTCCTGCACAGAGCCAAGGATTATACTTGAATTCTTCTACATAGCCAGTTCTTAGACAGATTTATCTGTTTTAAACTGGCAGTACATCACTGTATTGCTCTACAACAACATATATGACTCATATCACAAGGAGACATACTAAAAAATGAACTGAGTCTAGGACTTGGAAATGTTTGCATTTTCATTCCAGTTGCAATCACGTATAAAAATTGCCTTTAAATTTCCTGGGCAATAAACATAAATTTTTAGTGATAAATATTACTAAACAAGTAATAACAGTCACATTGTAACAGCTAGAAATCCCTCGTAGATGCAAAATATGCTTTCATCTCAAGATCCACTGCAAATTTCTGAGGTGGCTAAGTACCTCTCTTACTCTTCCCACTAAAGGCACCTCAGTTGTCCTCAGTCTGTTTTCTTCTCTCCAGAAGTATCTGGCAATAACACTGACAATTATTGTTTAGCTTTTATTGCACTCTAAGGAGCACAGTATGTATTTATACACACAGAGAGAGAAAAATACAGTTATCAGATTCCTTCAGGTTTTCACTGAGCTGGTTTTACCTGTTCACTTGGGTTTTTTTATTTAATGGTCCAACTGATATAAATATACTTTGCCAAATGCCTTACTGGGATGCTCCCCACTACCCCAAAGTAATATAAACATTATTGGTTAAAATTTAGATCTGTTTTATATGCAGTGCTTGCAAGAACATTGAGAATAGCCCTTCTTAAATGATCATCCTTCAGCTGTACCCCACTTCCAATCTATCCACTGCAGCCCCTTTTTCAAAACTACAGGCAACAGTTTTCCAAAGCTGCAACACCAAACAGAAGCTTTCAGAGGGTCATACCAGGTGCTGCAGTGTAACCAAATATTTATTGATACTCCCAGTCTTGGTAATGTTACATTCAGTAAGAAAGGGTGGGACAAACAACTTCGACTGTTCTTAAAGCTGTCAGTAGGACTTCTGAATACAATATATTTCCTTCTGATCATGGACAGATTTAAGACACAGGTACTCGTAGTCACGCAACACAAAGAGAGCTGGTGTCCGTGACAAATAACAGTACTTTAAGATTACTCCTATTCAAACTGCTCACATAAAGTTTATGTGGATAGCCTAAGGGATCTACTGAGCAAAAAGGTTTCCAATTAAAAGTGTGTGTACATGAGATTTTGGAATAGCCGTGCTTGGGGTTCCAGCCCCAGTGGTGTAGAACAAGCTCCTGGCTGGCACTAATCAGGCAGATCTCAGCAGAGAGGAATTTGCAATCTGAGGATGAACTACATTCAAAGGATTGCTCAAAGTCCATGAGTTGTACCAGGCTTGCATGGTGTATAACTCTTCTGTTGGATGTGTTCCACTAAGCCACTTCGCTGGCCTACTGCACTCTCTGGATAAAATTAAGTGTTCGGCTGGCCCTGTTCCCTCAGTCATAAACAACAGAAAGAACAGCCATTAAGTCACCTGCTCCTGCCTCTCCTCAAACCAGGCAACCATCTGGGACACTCCACTAGGAACCATCCACAGCCAAGAAGGGCTGGAAGCAGAGGGGTATTTCCACCATCAAAACAACAAAGCAATGGGAAGATGTGTGTGTGAGCAAGTAACACGAACTTCTGAGTAACACCAAGTGTAACAGCTGTTTACAGCAGCAGGTGATTCTGTTTCAGGATTTGGAAGATTCCTTCCAGCCCTCCCTACCTGAGGGAAAGGAGAAAGCCTGCCTTTCCTCAAATCAACATCACTCACCATCTGCAAGGCAGTTAGATTCATCCAGGGATTTGCAAACTAGATGCTTAAAGTATTAATTTTAAGAACACTTTTACTCACAAAAAGTATTTTTTTTTGAGCAAAGCAAGTCAGTTTAAAACAAGACAATCCCATGCTTGGAAAAACAGCTTGTTGTACAACCAGTAATTGGTGTAAGTTTTACAATCGTCTTATTTTTGCTACACTAAAGATTAAGCTGGCTGCCAAAATATTAACCTTGGGCTTCCTCAAAGACCATGGCACTTCCATGTTAAAGACTATATTCTATTTTAAAATGTCAATTAAGTAGTTTGCTAAAGACTGTATTTTTCATAGAGTTTTAGATGCCTAAATTTATCCTCGATTCATAGAAAAAGTGTAAATCTTTCTGAGCTTTGTAAGCACAAATGAAACTACTTTAATTTAGATTTTTTTACAGCGTGTACCTCTGCAGCAATATATGCGTAGTACGATGGAATTAAGAACATTTTCATAATTACGGTGATTTTGCTACAGATTAGTATGTCCTATAAAACACAGTAATGTTCAATTGGGCAGCCATTGGGGAAAAAAAATAAAAAGCTTAAGTTTCAGATGAACACATTTAGTAATCTAGAACAACATGCTAAATGATCAGCAATATAAGAGATACTCTGCTTATTCTACCAATTAAGAACACAGGCAGCTGTTAATCCAACTAGATTCTAGTTTGTTTAAATTCTTGATCAGCAGAGGACATGAAAAAAATGGAAGCAAGACACAGAGTTATTACATACAATTTTTGGAGAGAAATTGGGTTTGGGGAGCAGAGTTACATAAATTTTTTACTGCACTGCAAGATGCATTACTCCACTCTTTGGTACAGAGAATACCAGGATAAAGCAGTCAGAATGCTACAGTTTGAGATATACCCCAAATATACCAATATGTACTCTGAAAAAAAAAGTAAAATAACAAATCATCACCCCCAAAAAAAACCCCTAGAGGGTTATGGCTGTCTACTCACTAAGATTCAGAACTTTAGACAATGTTATTTTGCTCTTAAAGTACAGATTAACCATAAAAAAAAACAGGGAGGAAGCAATGTTCTTTCTTCCCCTTAACCTCTCTCTCACGATAAGTATTTCCCCTTCACACAACACAGAACTCCCACCACAGTCACTAAGGCTCATCTAGGAACATGTAGGAACTCGTCTTTTTCAAGACCACTAGAACATTTCACGTTATGAGATCCCACATTCCACCACCCCAGCCCTTAAAAACCAAGTGAATAAATCGAGATTCGTCTGACCTTAACAGCCCAAAGACCCCCAGGGCTCTCTCCAAGTGCACAGGTTGCCCATACCTGGAGAGGGCTGAGGACAGCAGTGCACCCAGAGCACCTCCAGCGAGGCTTGGCCAGCACCCAGAGAAGCCCCAGAGGGGTCATCACCAACCCACAGCCCCTGCCTACAAACATTCAGTCACCTTTCAACAGCGATTCTCCCCAGCTCCCACACTGCACAGAACCACCCCCATGCCAAAGCTCCTTTCCATGGGGCAGCTGGGCCACATTAAGGTCCATAACTCTAATCCCATCCCCACACAAAGGGACTGCAGCCCCTTTACCTGAGGGTCATCCTGGCACCAGGGGCAGCTGTGCAGAGCCTGGCAGCCCTGCGGGATATCCCCAGGCAGAGCCGGGGGGCAGCCAGCCCAAGGGTTGTGTTATACTGCACAGGGAGCAGCAGCTCACAACAGGGCTCAGCTGTGCTCTGCTCCCACACCTGATGCCCATTACTCTGTAGCAGCCAGGGACGATCCCCAGTGCCCTCTGCCAGCCCCTGGAAAGGAGTACAGCTCACCCCGAGCTACCCAGCAGTGGTGCAGGGTCCAATTGATTGCAAGGGAAGGGAGGGAAAGACTGTTTTAACCTCAGCAAATTGATGAATTAATATTTTATATTGCATCTACATCTTCTGTAAATGGATGCACCAAGGTGATAAAGCAGGCAGGCAGCAAGAGAGAAAAATCTTTCACAAAATCTGGACAGCAAAATAACTTGCTCAAGGCAAATTTAATTAATATTAATTTAAATGAATGCCAAAGAATGGTGGGGGTGGGGGGTTTGGCATGACGGATTGTCACCGCTCAAGAGAACAGAAAACTAGTGCTTGGTTCAACACACATGGCAGAAGAATTTTATTCAAATTGATTAACCAGTATCTTCTAAGTAGCTTAAGGTTTGTGTCTCCAGCCACTTAAGCAAATAGGATTTTTGACATTGATTGCAGCAACCACAGGAATCTGCTTTACAGACTTGCTCACTGCACAACTGTAAAACACTGCAGTTCTCAACATTCATTTATTTGACCAGACATTTCCCACGTGACATTTTCCACATACTCCTGGAGAAAAGGCATCTAAAAATTCTCAACAAAACAACTAAGGACTACCTAGCTCATACTCTTTGGGCTGAAAAATCTCCCTGTAAAATCTTAATACAGTCAGTGAAAAAGTAGTACTGAAAGGGATTTTAAGACTTGGCCAAAAACATTTCCCCTGCCTCAAGGAAGGATTAACTACTCTTTGATATTGCTGACAGATGCTTGTTTCACTTGTTCTTTAAAAGTACCCATGGCAGAAATGCCATATTTCCACATTCAATCTGTGCTATGTTTCACTTTCCCAGCTGTCATCTTTTATCCTACCTAACTGAAATCTGATTTGCCACCTTAATTTTGTCTTTTCTATTGGGCTATTCAGGTTATTCCCTTCCTTTCCAGAGTGGCCTTCTGTTCCTTTCCCTGGACAAAGGAGTTGTGGCTGTCTCTTTCTAGAATAAATAAACCCACAGTCTCATACCTCATGTTTTCTACATCCCTGTTCTTTCTCTACTTTCCATCTGACCTTCTCCATGTGGTCCAACTCCTGCTTGATGTGCAGTGAATGGAAAAACAGAAACCTTTTCCCAGCCTAGAGCTTATCAATTACCTTTGTACGCTGAAGCACTATGGCCTGGTCTCCTCTGAGACACTTCTAACCCAATCTGAAGAAGCTTGTGGCAGAGTATCCTGTGCCCAGGGGACTGCAGCCCAAAAAGGCAGTGGGTATCAACATGGATACAATTTTTTAGATTTTTGTTATGACGTAAAACTACTAAAAATATTTTTCTGAATACCTCTAAGTAATGCCATTACACCTTGTATGCCCTAGCAAGCACTCCTAAATGCTGCTGTATGCTAAATGCAGCAATCCTGGATTCCAAGCACTTGGGCCTTAAGCACAGTGAGTACCCTTTACCTTTGCCTGTCATTATTCTTCCAGTGTGATCTGTGTGGTGCACCTGAGCAGCAAAGCATGGTCAAGAATTGGTTTGGCTTCAGAGTGAGAACAAAGGGTTAAAAATAGAAAGCATCTTCTAGAATAAGAAAATAAAAAGGTTACGGTCCATGCCACAAGACAAAGAGCCACAAAAAGAAATGTCTAAGCAACTGAATGACAAGATGGATGAGGTAATGCAATATGTGATAGCAAGCAGAGCTTTCTTTTTTTGCTTCCCACCCCCCCCCTCCAGGGCAAAGAGGAAAATGCAGGTATTATCCTCTGTTTCTCTCATAACATGCAGCCTACAGGTTTTATTATGATTTTTCATTATGGCCTACTCCACCACCACAGAATGCAGCTTTTCTGAAAAAGATGTATATATTCCTGTCACCTTCCAAATTCAAAGCTTCCAGTTCCAGAAATGAGAATCCATCTGGACAAAAGAAAAAATAAATGTGATCTTGCAGAATATGAAGCATTAAAATGCTTTGTTACTTGTGTGCTTACACTGATCTCTCCTAGATGCCCTTCAGAGGTTTTAAGAAATAGTATTTCACCAAGTAGACTTCCAAGCTCAGGCTGCATGCTAGTAGGAATCTACGGCTACCCTTAAGGACTTCCTAGAGAGAGATTGCCAAGATTGATGTAGACACCTTCCAAAGTAGATACATAATAGTATAAATGATAAATGAAGAGTATTATATAACCACATCAACCCTTGGAATATAAATTGTGGAACTGACTATGGACCCGATACAGGATCCTCTTTTTTCACTTTCCTCTCAAATGCAATCCTAGTTTGTAATCATTTTTTGCAGCACCTTGTAATTCAGGTGTATTTCATGCTGAAGGAGGGGGAAGCAAGGTTCACAGGGAAAATGTGTCATCATTGCAGTCAGGCATCCTGCAATAAAGCATTCCCCACCAGTCATCCCTACTGTCTGTAATTCAGCATATACTATCCTTGCAATAAAGCAGTGTCCCTGTCTTATTCTTTCTGTGGGTTCTGTACCATGTTACCAGCTCTCTGCCCCAATGCCAGGAGCAGGAGGGGGCAGAGCACACTCACAGGTCACTCAGTGCAGGAGGTCATTGTCTGGCATTCTTGGCATGGCAACTGCATGTTCATCTACAATGACTGCACAACCAGAGATGGGGCAGCATGTATTAAAGTGTATTTCCATTCAAGGCTCAGTGAACAATTAACAACCCTGAAATGATACTATAGTTCAGTAATTCATGCAGTTTCAAACACCTCAAACCATCTGTGTTCAGAAACATTAGAGCTCTGCTATTAAAACTGTTCTTATCTGTAGTTAGCTAATCCCATGATATATCTGAGCAGTGAATTTAACAGTTTAGAAACAGAGTCAAAAGAAGCAATGTACAATTTTTATTTCAACACATTTCTCTAATTGTTAATTGGACCTTCCTGGACCACGCAGATAATTAGGTTATTTTTTCCTCTCATTTTGTGATATCTCCACTTTTGCATACACTGTGGCTGGGAGAACACAATGTTCCAGCCGAGGAAAAAAACAGTGAAGGATGGTAATTAGTGAAAATGGCAATGCAGAGTTGTGACCCACATCACGAACATTAACAAGTACTCAGTAAAGAGATCCCACTGGAAACAACCAGTTAATGATTGCACAAGTGCCTTAAGTTATTCTGCTTGAGAAAGTGCGAGTTATTGAGCAGGATAAAGTACTTGCTGGCAAACTGAAAGTAGGACTTGCAGAGAGGTTCCCACCCAAACCTCACATCAAGTTTGACATTTACAGTTTAATATGTTTGTACACCAAAAAGAGAAAAGCTGCTTCAGATACAGACAGCATGTCTGGTTTAGAAAGTGAAGAACATCTAATTTCTTGTTTTCATAAAGTGAGGAAATCACATTTCATTATGTAAGTGAAGTAATGATATCTGTGTATTTTTAAGATACCTGTATATGTTTTAGGATGTTTGTATATGTTTTTTAAGAGACATAAAACTGTTCCTTGGCAGTTTGAGTGTTGGACCTTTACTTGGGAGGCTGTTTATTCCTGACTCTTGATTGAGTTCATTTACCATTATTCTCATCTTTCTGTAAACTTATTCCACAAAACTGAAAGGAGAAGGGTGGTACAGTTTTGTCTGCTTAGTAGTGACCCTCAGCTCCAGGAAGCGGAGGTTCAGCTGTTTTGGACGCACACACGTAAATTTCAAAACTTTGCTCAAGTT
This sequence comes from Chiroxiphia lanceolata, assembly GCF_009829145.1. Lineage (NCBI taxonomy): Eukaryota > Metazoa > Chordata > Aves > Passeriformes > Pipridae > Chiroxiphia > Chiroxiphia lanceolata. Next base: position 14,728,424 of record NC_045646.1, read on the forward strand.
CTGGTGTCCAGTGGCATTCAAAAGAATAGTTAGGCCTGAGTAGAAACCTCTCCAGAATTCTTGTTCATATGAAATTCAGGTAGCAATTTATTAACTCTTTTTTTTCCTTCTTTTACTTTTTCAGAATTACCCAGCTAAAATGCTCAAGAACAGCAGTACCTCTCCCCCAGCCCAAGGCTGATTGAGGGGGTGAAGAGGTGCACTCAGTGTGCAATTTCACATCAGAAGAATCCATATTCAGCATAAAATTCTGACAGAATTATCCTCCATCAGTGGTAGGCCTGAGTTCATTGGGAATGCTTTAAAAAAAAAAAAAAAAAAAGAACTAGCAAGTGTTGTATTTAGTCCTGTAATATAGTGTCTAGGTGATACACATCTGATTTTATCTTGTAAAACTTCTAACCTTTATGAAGATTTCACAAAAACTTCCTACAAGTATTTTATTCATCCATTAGGTTAGAAAAGGCTAGATACATAACTACTAAAAGATAGAGTGGATTGTAAAATGGATATGCTTTTAAAAACTATTTTTAAAAGCAACAAATAGATTTCATACTTTTAATAAAGGAAATACATTGTAGGAGCAACACTTTAAAGGCTAAAAAGAAATGAACAAGTAATATGATAGTTACCCAAGTCACACATTTATGATCCTATGTGACACTGAAATACTAACTGGGAGACAAACATTGTAATTTAATACAGCTTAGAAGAAATGCCTTGATAATTAAGAAATTATATAAATTTTTTTTCAGTCTATCACAAACAGCAATAACAAATTTATTTCACATGTTTTTTCTAAGTAACTTGCTATAACATCTATAATCCCTTTAACCTGAATCGGTCTGTATCTGTAGAGATAAGAAGGGGAAAAAAAAAAAAGAACAATATGGAAACATATTAAAGATTTCATTCAGCTTTCCCTGAAGGCTTCCAAGCAGTTTCAATTATAGCTGTGTCAAACTTAACACTCTCATGGTCCCTATACACGTTGTTTCATATATTTATATTTCATGAAATTACTGGCAGAAAATACAGACCAAAGTAAAAAGTTCCTAGCAAAGCATGACTGAAGGCAAGCTTTAGATAAATTATACATCAATTATAATTCTATTCTTGTAGTTATTACTGATACAAGATATTCACGTGTCTGAGTAAAACCCTCTCACTGGTGCAATTTTCCAAGTTGTGCAATTTTCCTGGTGGCACTCCAGGGTGCACCCAGGTAAAAGGCAGAAGTTGTGGGATTTTTAGCTGTGCTTAAATTCTCCAGGGGCAGGTTTTTTAAAATTTACTAAATGCCTCCTTTTTAGATACCTAAATACTTTTAAGAATTAGATATGTCCCCAGCTTCAGCTGATCTTTAGTTCAAGCCAAATCCATGCACTTTTTCTAATGTTTGGTTTTACCCCTTCAGAGATGCTACTTAACTAACAGTAAAGTGTATTTGGTAAGGTTTTACATGCAGAACACAGGGTAAATCATTGCCAAAACCTGCTGGAAGACACTTGGGAGATGACAGTGGTAGAATTTAATTGTATAGAGATAGGCCCTGTAGAAAATCCATAGACTGATAGAAAGAGCAAGCTTAATTAGCAGGAATAGGTGAGACTGGCAGAAAAAGCAAGTCTAATTAACAGGAATAAGTGATGACATTGTTCTATGCAGCTACTAGAATTTGAACAATATATACACAGTTCATTGTTTTATATTTACATAGGTCAGATACATACTGTACAGACTTGGTGCTGACTTCATTAATATTTGAATAAAAATTTAAAACATTTGGGGTTCATAGGTCAGAACAATTAACTTAGAAACAGGAAATATTTGGAGCAGGTTTGCAGGGTGCTCAACTCTTCAGTGAGAGATACCTCAAAAAGATGGATGCAGTGAAAACATCATAGAGAATATTTGACAAGGAGATACTTATTTTTATTAGCACTATAATATGCCTTGCTCACTATATCAAAATAGGGGGGGGGAAGTCTTTTTCATGTCAAATTATGATCCAGTTCTTGTCAACAGATTAGCAATTGGGCCAGAGAAGCATATTGATATTTGTGTTTTACAGAATTAAACTGCACTATATTTACCAACTTCAGTGCTTTGAAATATTGACAAGAAAAGATGGAAAAAAATTATTTGTTATCCCATCTGCCACTCAAAATGTCAAGTCTGAGCAATGCCATTTTCCAGTCTTTCCTGATATGTGAACATCATCAGATATTATTTATTTTCGCTTTGTGATAGCATTAAGAAAGAACAGTCAAAACTGCAAAGGTCAAGTTGTTCCTTCTGGTTTGTCAAGCTGTTTAATCCTCTTCCAATGGACTTAGATTTTGGGAGAGATGTGGATGCCAGCAGTTCTAAGACAACTGAAAACCAGTTCTGACATTGAAAAGCTTTTGGAGGAAACAAAACTGATTGATCGTAGAACAACAAAAAAAGTCATGTTATAAAAACTACTAGGGATTAATATAATGGTACATTTGTCATCATATGTTACTGGCAGTTAGCAAGGATGAGTATGGCAATAGGGACCCATTAGGCACATTAACAGAATGGCTGGACCCAATTTAAACAGTGTCTATCAATATCCCTGCTTTGAGAAATGACACTTTTTGCACTTCCATAGGAACATAACTTTGCATTAGTTCAAATGATATCTAATGGTGGTTTGGCATCCAAGGTTTAAGTCACAGTCCCATAATAATGACTGTGAGTGATCCATTCAATAACTGTAATGTGATTATAGTCCATATATTGTGGGATAATATTATATAGACTACATAGAGTTGGTACTTGGATTTATTAAAGGATGATGACTTACCTTTATTTCCCTATGAACAAAACTCACCAAGTTCTTTGGAGCCAGAAACTGCGAAGGACACAGGTTTACATTTACTTTCAAACTACATCATTTGGGAAACATTGCTGAAAAGCTACCTTTGTGTGTGATATCTGACATAAAGCTTAACAGAGATGCTTGGTCCGAGAATATTCTTCTCTTGAGGTTTGGTCATTACTGGTTTGGAATAAGAAAATTCTGTGGTTAAGTGATTTTATTTTTTTTTTAACTAAACTTTATTTATTAGAAACAGCTTACAACTTGGAGCTGTACAGAGAGATGGCACTGAGTTGGAAAGGTTAGCTATAACTGTCCCACAAATCCAGGACACTTGTATTGATTACACAACTCCAAGCTGTCCATATTGCTGTATTTTGGGGGTAAACACACATATATCTGCAAAAGAGCATTAGCAGAGCCAATTATTGCTAGCAGCATATACATTTAGTGACAAAAGAGTACGAATTCTGTAGGCTCAACCTTACAGACTCATTTGCAGATGGTAATGAGGTGGAAAATTAAAAAAGACAACAGTATGTGCCACTTGCTAATTCCAACTATTCAAATAACTTATTTTACTTGTCTAGATCCAAAATTGTCTTAGCCAGAGATCACCATGCTCCAGATTTAAATTACAGAAAGTGTGGAAGTGTAAATTATTGAAATTTGTTTTCACTTGGGGCTGTTTGGTTCATCTTTGAAGATGTGCAAGTTATTTATTTTTATTCTATTAGAACAATATCACTAATGAGATGTGAGCAGAAGGGAAAGGAAGCATGCAGCTGAAGTTATTGTCAGAGTCTCTGCTGGTAGTGCTATTCATATGCTCTTAAGGATAGAATAACAAGTAGATCCATATAAGTTGAGAAGTAAAACTACAGTTTTTCTCAGCTCACTTCACATAACAAACAACATGTTTGCTGTAAAGTCCAAAACTACAAGTCAAAAAATGTAACAGCTTTGTGATTTGACTAAGTACCTGCAACCAAAGAAATTAGGTATTTAAAAAAAAATATTTGTATTTCAGTACAGTAACTGCTTCTCAATTACTTTACAGAATTGGGCCCTTGGCTGAGCAGTCATTGGTTCAGTACAAAGAGGCATTTTGTCTCCATTAGCCAAGTGGCTGGGTAACAAGACATCTTTTCTTTCTTCAGATAGGTCTCAGAGGCTAATACACGCTTTTTTCAGCTCCTGGCAGTGGCAGAAACAGTCCTTACCACCATTCACAGAAACATGCACCACTGGAAGAGTTCTCTGTGCCACAAGTATCACACATACCCTGTGCTACAGCTTCTGAGCCCAATACAAAAACCAAGGAAATAGCTTTTAACAACTCTCTTGGGCTTCTTCCTGGTTTGACTTGCAAGATTTAAGGTTGCATCTCACCTCTTGTAATACGCTTATCTTTGTTGGTGACTGACACAAGACAAATGCAGATTTTGTTGTTTTTAATTTGCATATTTTCTTCCAAACCTGTGCATGGGTCTCAGTGCTCGAACACTGCTCAACAGTTCCTGTTGATGTAGACACTGAGAGCAGAACTGCAGGGACTAAAATGGATCAAAAATATAGGTTTACCCTTTAAATACTTCGCTCTTTTTTCATTTAAAACCCTGAAAGATAAAACTGAAAAAATGCATGTGACATTTTTCATTGGCATTGTAGTCTTTCCAAGCCCTACAGGTACTGTATGACTTTAAGAACACAGCTACTATTTTTTTGCCTTCCAAGCAATCATGATCTCAATGGAAGTGACAGTAAGAGATGCTCCCACTGAAACTGTGTCTCAGGAGATAGAGCTTTCTTGGAAGAAGTTCAATACACTTTTGACACAATGAAAACACTATTAACAGTAACTAAAATATATTCATAAATGCAGTTTCTTTTCAAAAGCAAATTCCTTGGTATTTACAGTGTTAAAGAAAGAAAGAATGTCTGTGGTGCTTTACACTGACATTATGCTCCCCTCCCTGAAGCCCTGCAGATGCAATGTAACTCTAATGGCACAGTTATTTTTTTCTCTTCCAAGAAAGTTTGATCTCAGTGGAAGTGACACTGAGAGATGCTCCCACTGAAATACAAGAATTTCATGGATTTACCTATGACAGAATGAAAACAATAGTAAGAGTATCCTGGGCATATTCGTAGTAGTGGCTACTATTCAAATGCAAAATCCTCAACAGCTGAGACTTCAAAGGGCAGCAAACACCACAGCTAGAGGAGAGCCTTAACATATTTTGCAAACTGAGGATGAACAAACAGGTTTGCCATTAGTACGGCATTATTATATTTTGAAGAGAAGGCTAATAAAGTTTCCCAAATTCAATATAGCAGAACAAAAAAAAAATTCATCCCATGCCTGGTCTCTGTACCTAAACTGTGTGGTGGAAGATCTCCATCAAAGGACATAAAAGGACAATGTTTCTACACCAATTACAAAAAGCAGAGGTCAAAGGGATGGCAAAATACAAACCCAAGATACAAGGTGACCACCCCAATAGTCATTAAATCTACCATCAAGATCACACTCTGTGCTCTTAACCTACTAGTCTAAAGATTGCTTCATGCAACTTCACCTCCCAGGAAGGAAAAGATGGGGGAGTATCATTCATTTTTCTGTGCCCTGTCCAAAGGAGCTACAGTCACACTATGGTTATGGATCATGCTTCCTGCACACAGAGTGTTTGAAAATTTTAGCAGCAACCAGCTAATAACTTTTACTGCATAGGCATTAATCAAAATTTCTGCCACAAACTCTTAACAGTAAATTATATCCCTGGTAAAAAGACAAAAATCACAACTCATATCACCAAACTAGAACAACTGTCAAAGAGCCGTTTTCTCCCTTAATAGATGGGAGAAAAAGAACATTAGAGGTTCCAATCAGGAAAAGTAATAAAACAGCTTTCTTTTAACCCTTCTGCATACACTTAGATGCAGATCTGAGAGGAACAGACATGATAAGATACAGATAAGGCCTTTATGATGCTCTAAACTCTACAGCCAGGAAGACACGAAGGTGCTCGTGGATGTTGCATCCAACTGCTCTGCCCTCAGCCCAACTGCTCGCAGGGCCAGCATGTAAGAGCTGATATGCACACAGGTAACCCCAGGCACCAGGCTACAGCTGGAGTTTTAAGTAAGGGTTTATTTTCAAAGCCAGAGACCCTAATACACTGCAATACATCACTGAATGCTCAGGCAGCCAGGAAAAAGCAAAGCGGGAAACCCGTTTTGGTGCTTTCATAGTAACACCTTTCACATGCACACAACTTTTCAAGGCTGTTTTCTCCCCTGTGTTTTGTGGCCTGCCTGACTCCCAACATGGTCTCCTAGGCATGTCTGTGAGAAACTTATCTCTCCTTGAAGCAGGGGAATTACTTCTCTACAGACAGACAGAGAGAACATACACAGCATCATTCACAAGAAAGAACTGTTTTCCCGCACTAGGTCCTCCCGAACCACAGAAACTTCTCTGAGCAAATATTCCTATCTTTCCCTCCTCACCAAAATCTTCTGTTTTCTTCTCCTACACAGCATCCAGTTCCTGTTAACAGCATCTGTTCACTACATGTACGCTTGCCCTGCCACATCCCTTCCCTCCTTCTGACATGTTGATTTCTAGGATGATATTCATAATCTTCCTATTTTTCCATGTGTAAAGTTCCTCAGGATCACATTTTCAAAGAGGCCTCAGACTGATTGCTAACATTTCATCAGCAGCTTTCATGTCTGAAGCTCTGTACACACAAAATTCTTCCCATATTTGTACAAATCAAAAGATCTTGCATCAGTCAAGCCATAAAGGAGCTCTCTGAACTGCCTGCTCCAACAGCATCAGTTGTTTGAAGTTCACAAAGCAGCTATGTCATGTTCTTTGCTGTTGAGCACTGTATGGGAAATCATTGTTCTCTAGTTTTTCATGCAAAAATTTGATAGTGGAAACTATCAGTGCAGAGTGCTGAAAAGGGAGATTGCCAGCAGCACTGGAACAAAGATCATTTTGTTTTTGTGCTTCTCTTTTCCTATCTTCCAATCCTCTTCCAACCTTCCTACTTATTTTCTTTACGACATTTTTTTTCACACTTACCAAAAGGCTTTTTTACATTTACTTTTGAAAATTTGTTTACTCTCCTGTTATTGATCTTGTGAATCAAACAGAGTCCTTGGAAGGATCTCTTTAATGAACAGGTTGTTGGAAAAATTTTTAACGGTTTTACCTTGTTTTTATTTTATGCTAAAAAATACATCTGTGCAAAACAGAAATCTGAATTTTCATAATAAAATACATCTGTGTTTTAGCAGGAAAAAAAAAAAAAAGAAAAAAACCATATACAAGTGTTTGTTGCCTTACACTGGAGAGCTGTCATTTAAAAGCCCAGATAATATGATACAGCCACTGAGTGATACCTTGTCTACTGATCATCAGACATAAATCTCAAGATGCCTCTTTGGACTCAAGCCATAATCATGTGTTCAGAAAGCAACAAAACAAACAGTGTTTTGTGCTTCAAGTACCAGATAAGCTGCACTGTACAAATGCTGGGCTACCTTCCAAGCTTCCACAGGTGGCAAAATGGAATTGCAAGTAAGTAATTGTCCCATGGTAAGGCTCCTCTTTCAGTCTGCACCCAAATATTTCCTTGTTTTTATCTAGCTCAACAATTTAAAGCATAACTTTTAACTAGCTATTTTTAAAAGAAATTATTTTAGTCATTAAACGTGCTACTTTACAAGCTGGACTAAGGAAGAGCAATCTTCTGATTCACTCATTCATTTCCATTCACAGACACTTTTGGACTAAGAGGGATTGTGGCTTCCCAAGGGACAGTTCAGTGTCGCCCCAAGGCAAAAATTGGTCTCCCTCATCCCATGTCAAACTAATCCATTTAATGTTAAGTAGCTGCTGAACCCAAGCAGGTACATGAATGTCCTTATGTAATTCAGCCTCTAACTAACACAGGAACTCCATTTGTCTTCCCAACAGAAAACAGAGTGGAAGCAGGGAAAGTGAGTTCCTGTAAACAACCATCTCAGGAGTACAGTTGGAGTCAGCTTTTGTCCCTCCTATGCCGGATGGCTCAGACTCCAGCAGGGGATTGCTGGAGCTATTGGGTCCCTTCCCCCTGTGCCAGGCTCAGAGTTAGAGTGTGAAGGGTTTGATCCCAAATAGGACTGTGAAAACCAACCTTTTCAGCCTCCTTTTAAAAATCAGGTACCTGTGGCTAATGGTGGCACATGACAACATGAATAGCATGGAAAATTGTATAAATTCATAGCAAATTCATAGAGTCTAATTTGCTTATTTAAATATTGCAGTAAATTCCGTGTTTAATTTGCAATTACGCTGTTTTACCAATCGGTACACTCTTCCAAGAGGTGACATTCTCTTAACAAGGAATAAACTGGAGTAGTGCTGTTTCTTGTTATATACAATTTATCTTAGTTCCACTGCATATCAGCAGTACTTCACAGGTAGGTCTTATAGAACATATCAGCAGCAGTTTGAACAAAAACAGAAGTGTTCGCAGAACAGGCTCTTAGTTTGTGACGGGATCTAGATGCATTGCTTTGGTAACATCAATGAGGACAACTTGCAGGAGCAATATATTATTGTATTAAATCCACAGAAAGCCTAAAAAGTCCTGTACAAGCAGCACTGATTCAGCACTGCTTCAGAACAGAAACAAAATACCGGTTATCAGCGCAGCAGAGAGATACAACACGACAAATGCTCGAGCCAAAAATGTCACAGAAAAACTCCGATTTCTTCTCTTTATAAAATGCTCTTTGTTTCTATCATTGGCTTCTTCCCTCCTTCAGAGTTCCTAAAATAGTGAATTGAGACAGAAGGAAGAAATGTTTTAGTTGACAGTGAGGGGGGGAAAAAATTGTACATATACAAAAAGCATTTAGTACTTTCAAGAATGGTTACAAGTTATAGTGAATGTAAAAGAAATTATCAGTAATGAAGCAGACAAAATGTACTGAAGTCATACCCAAGCTGGCAGTCCTAAGAAAGACCAAATCTTTCTTGATTTTTGTGCTCAGAGTAACAGATAAAATTTCTTTTCCTTGCCACAGGCTAGAGTTGTTGGTAACATTACAAAGTGTCACTGAGTGTCAGTCTGCCATTAAACAGACTAATACCTCATTCTGCACAGCACTCAGCATCTGTTTGATTTTAAATATTTGTTATACTGAGGTATCTGCAAAGATAAATCAATGGAACTGATAGATAAATAAGGAATTACTTGCTCATCGTGCTCAGAAGTATCAGAAAACGGCCGAGAAACAGCCCATGCTTAATAAAGGTATTTCTTACCCAAAATCCTTAACACAGTTTGGAAAAATCCTTGTTCCTTATTACTAGTAGAGAAGAAAGCCACTAAGGCCTGGTAGAAACAAACTGAGAAATATTTGGCTTCTCTCCCCTGCCTTCCATGCCAGTCACTTACACAATCTACAAGGCTGTCCTTATAAAATTTCCAGCTATTTTTGCTACCAGCAGAGATGCACAGGGTGAAGCTTATCCACATCAAACAGCCTCCTCCAGAGTTTACCAGTCACGCATTTTAATGTGTTTCTGTCTTTCTAATCAGCTTGGTTGATCTCTGGGTTTTTGCATCTTGCATGTACCTGTACACATTATACTGCTAGTGGTTTATTGAATTTATGAAATTTCTTTACCCTGATGGACCAGCTGATGAATTTTCTATTGATAATTTAACCACAGTAAGTAAGTTTCATCCATCATTTCCTTATTTATCTCTGGAAGTGAAAGCAATGGTCACAGGGTCTTTCAAAAAAAAGAGTTGTGACCTGACCCTATGCCTCCAATGAAAAATAATAATGAATTGATAATAACAGGATTTTTCTTAGGAGTATGAGACCTGTCATAGTGTGGGCTGAAAAGAAAGTTCCATTAAATAGCTTGACAATGATGCAATATTGGTTGAGCCAATTGTTTCTCCTTCAGGAGTTATAAATCAACAGCATGCACCCAGATTCATGAAAAAAGTTAAAATCTTTCTCTGTTATGAAAGATTATTCAAAGGATTTTTGTTATGTGTTTTCATACATTATTTAACAATTTAATTTATATTAATTCTTATTATCAAACAATGAAGAATTACCATTTCGTGTTCTTTGTATTACAGCCTGTAGAACTGCATAATGAAAACGTAGATTTAGAAAGAAACAAATTCTTGTTTCCATCCTCCAGAGAGAATAATATCCAGACCCAAATATATGCTATTTTACCTGATTGTAAAAACAACTTGTAGTTTAAAAAATTTCCTCTGACATTTTTCATGATTAGTTTTCAACAGGCATATTGGGTTTCTATTTTACATACATATAAATGTTCACCTCTTTGCCAGCAATGAAAAATATCTCCAAAATAATACAAAATGAATCCTCAGTGCTACTTTCATGAATCACATGAAACTGCGTGCACGGAAGGATATTTTCTGGGATGTCAGAATCTCATTTTGAATGGAAGGAAAGACACTGAAGCAGACTCTGTTTCCCTCCAGCATGATGCTGATCCTGCAGAAGAACCTCAGCTCTAAACAAAGCAACTACAAAGAACACAAATATTTTTCATGCTCTACCTATACAACAAAACCAAAAAAAAGGCAAAACTTTCAGCTTAAAGAAACAACAGTCACAATAATAGTCTTTTACACTGAAGCAATTCACTGAAAGATCTATAAAACAGTTGCTCATGAAAGAGAAAGAACAAATGGTAAATGAAGCTAAGGCACTTTTTTGGGACAATGCCAACACAACCCACCTGCCTTGGGGCCTGACCTATCCAGACTTCACATTTCAGGTTAATCAGTAAACCTGGAGGCACAAGAATGCAGAATTTGAACAGAGCTTCAATTCCAATCCACCTACTGAAGGTGGTAATGTCCTAAGGTTCTATTTAGAGCCAACACAATTTATACAGTCTATCTTGTGACCAGACTTGGTGATTTAACCACACTGTTACTATTACTGAACTCATCCAGAACTGATGGATTCCTATAATTTCCTGTATGAGTGATATATTTATTAATCAGTAATTTATTTAGAGTTTTGTCTGGATCAGGTGGTGTTTTTTCACTTAAACAGTTTCTTTGTCCTTCTTGGTGTTTCTCTAATTCACTCTTATCCTCTTCAATTCAATTTAATTAATTTTAAATAAAGGTGATTTAATTAAATCTTGTTAAAAAAGAGCAAATACATCCCACCTCATCTCTCCCTTTTTATTGTTTTAAACTAAAGAAACAAAGCTTTACACACAGTCCTTTTTCACTCACTTGCCAAACTTGCAGTCTTCTGAGTGTTAGTTTTAACTTTGCTTCATTTTGAAGGGCCAGAAACTCACTAAAGTTTTGCAGATAAGACCATTACTGACACAACGATGCCACTGCTCATGTGTACCTGTACTAGTCAGAAGTCTGAGTCCATAACTGTGTGAGCTTCAGTGAGCACAACTGAGTATGTGGCAAGGTGCACTTCTAATACAGCAGCAGTTACACTACCGAGCATTACAAAAAGGGAGTTTGAAGTGGAAAGAGTGAGACCTGTTTGGTGTCTCTGTGGGGAGAATATCTTACAAACTAAGCAGGAAAAGACTGTTTATGCTCAAGGAAATGTTTCAAACAAAAGGTGCAACCATTTCCTCAGCAAATTGTGCAGAGAAATCTTCTTATCCTTTGGTTCTCCTTGCTCTGCAATCACCTTCTGCTTCAATCCGCACTGTGAGGAATATGTATGAGTGCATGTGTAAGTGTACTTATTTGTCATTGTCTGTGGGCTTTCAGAAAATGTTTTTGCTTAATGCAAGCATTGCACCTTTGTGTAAAGGCAGGACACTGTTTAGTGCTGACCATTCTTCTGCATTATTTGCATTTTTTATTTTATTCAGAATCACACTCTGTATTTTCCAGGGTTTTTTTTCCTCCAGCACAGCAAGCAATTCTGATTCTTTGTTTTGCAAACTAAGTCCACTGAGTCATTATATCACCTTCTTGCCAAAACTTCTGTGCTCTCCTAATTTAAACAATCTTGTTTCTTCTAAGCCAGACTTTGCAGCAGTCTTTTAGTTACTTTGGGTGCTCTGATCCCTAATACAGTCTGTCCTCAAATTAGATACTCCACGAATCTGAAAGACATGAATACAACCTCACTAACTCCTATGAAACTGCTTTGGTAGTTATTCTGAGAATGCAGTATTCTTTAAGTCTCTAAAGTGCAGTCTGATTTGGTTTTTTCACTTAATGTAAGCTGCAAAATAAATCTAAGATTTTACTGAACTCAATATTTTAAAACAATATCTTAAATATATTGGTTTTTTCACCTAAATCTACTTATTTGACTCTTTTCAAATTATCTGCTCCACCTAAAATTGCAATGAAATTTAAAGTAACACCTCTTTTTTGGTAACACTTTTGCTTCTATTTTTTTCTATTTTTTTTCCTCCCTGCAACTGTTTCATTTCAAGTGCTATGAGGGTTTTCACACGATTAAAAATAACCAAATAAGAGTTGGGAGTTTTGACACAAATTCAAGGAGACTGCTTAACAGTACACCTGCTGTAAAGGATGTCAGAGGAAAGAGCTTGAGAGAGGAGGAGGGTGGGGCCACAGGTTCAGTTGTGTCCCTGTTCTGCACCTCTGTTCTAGTCCTCCAGCCAGCCCAGCTATGTGGTCCAGCCAAAGACCTCTGCCATTTCCCACACCTCTCCCACCGCTCTGGACATGTTCCCAGTGGAAAAAGTACATACTTCTGGACTAGACCTAACTCCTGTGATGGGTGACTGTGTGCAGCACAGAGGGTCCAAGACACAGAAGGGTACCTGGAATATGTTTAGGGGGCATTTACTGTCTGCTAGAGTGGAAAAACTCTGGCAGTGGGAAGACAGATGGCAGCCACCACAGTGCACAGTTGCTTTCTCTGTAGAGCCCAATGAAAAGGAATATTTGCAGAAAAAAAAATAAAGCCATTTTCTTAGGCTACTGCCAAGCAAGATATTCCATGTATCAATGCACTGTGTCCCACAGAGTCCATCCCTCTGCCAGAAAAATTCAGCACAAATAACACCACAGTGGATACATATCTCTGCTAAAGGAATTTCCAGGTGCTCACACTTTGGTATGCTCGACACCTTGCCCAATCTGCAGCCCTCTGAAGCCATGCTACTCACCATGGCACCCATTCAAAGGTGCTGCAGGACCCTGAAAGGTAGCCTGAAATGCCTGAAGAATGTCATTTAGCACACAACATTAGACTCCTCCAGGATTCAGCCAGGATTTCTTCACTTCCCCCCTTTTTTTACCCTTTTTACAGACCTTGTAGACTAAGACAACATTTTCTCTATTTTGTTTGATTAATTTTAAAACTTTTTTTTCCTTGCCCAGCAGATTCCCAGTACCAATTTAAATGCAAGCAAACCCCTTGCCCTAGAAGTCAGAGACTACAGGGCAAAAAAAAGAAACCCACTGGTATTCTCACAGGCTTTCTCTCTCTCTTGGTCACACTAATCTCCTCAAACAGTACAGGGTTAAGTACAGGTTTTGGATTGTATTCTAGCAAATGCCAAGAAATAAAGTTTGTATATTGCCCATGTGTATTTGTGAAAGTCTGACACTGCTCTAATTCCAAATGCTCCTTCCTGCACTAATCCTGTTTGCTGTCTCTTGGTCTTGCAAATCTCTTTACCCAGGAGGTTCAGGAGCACTTGGCTGGCCAAACAGGGCAGAGTCCAAATGAGCACAGTTGGTACAGGAGAGAGGTGTCTCTGCAGCCCTCAGATTCTCCAGAGCTCCTTCCCCACTAGCCCAGAAGGAACTCACACATTAGAGGGCTGAATAGTTCAACTCACTGCACTTCTTGTAGTCTCTCTGCCATGTGACAAGACCTAGAAATCTCCCTAGCCCCTTGATATTTCCACTATGTTCCGGGTATCTAAGAGTATCTGTTACCCTATTCAAAGCACTGTACCATGTAACAAACTATTTGAATTGACCTCAAATGCCCAATTGTCTGAAAATTAATTACTATTCAATTAACAAGTAGTTTTTGCAGCCATCCACCTTTGAAACACAAACCCAGCTACAGCATTGTCTGCCCTTGGAGAAACAGTCCTGGGTTCTCTTGTCAAAAGCAATGTTGCTTAGGTGCTGAGATAAGCTTTGAGGACCAGCAGCTGAGGGTTTTGAAGCTGCTGGGGATCCAGCTCTTCCCTGTGACACTTAGAGGTCACTATCAGAAGAACATCCTGAAATGAGGATGAAGGAAGGACAGAAGCAGCATAGAAAACTTTATGCTGTGAGTCAGGAGTTCAAGGCTTTGTTGGTTACTCTTCCTGTATATTAAGTTTGGTGTGAGTTCACTTCCTCTCCAGTTGTTCTTGTTTGCATCAGTTACAAAGTTTTTAACAATCACTCTCACTATTCCTTTGTGCAATGCACAGATTGCACAGAGAGGCCTTGACAGCTTTGGGAAAATCTCTGTGTGACTGGAATTCAAAGACAAAAAAGCACATTTCAGAATGGTGTTTCAGCAATCGCTGTCCCTGTTGCACTTTCTCCCAAGTTATGAATGGAGATGATGTTGTAGAATAATGCACACATTTGAATGATGGCATTTCCCAGAGAAAATCCAGACAGTTTTAAATTTCACATTCTGCTTTCTAATTAGAAGTGAAAAAAAAATGTTCAGAAGTGCTTACGTGATTTAGGACACGAAAACCAATAATATGCAGCTCTAGGACTTGCCAGAGCTCCACTGGTGCCCTTGCACAGCACTGCACTGGCAGAGGGCAATGCCAGCTTCCCTTTGGGAACATTGCACATAGTGCTGGGTTGTGAAACAGCTCTTTCTTTTCTAAGTCACTTAAGTGCTTTTAAGTTTCTTGGCAGAAGTGTTTAAAGAGTTTTCTAGGTTACAGCTCATTTCATTTCAAGAAAATGTGAGCACCATTTCAAATAATACGAAAAAAAGGCAAATAAATTATCACAGAGGGAAAATGAACAGAAAAATAAGCAACAATAATGGAAGAAACTCTAAGCACATGCACTTGGTTAAGTTATATATATATTAACTCAACTCCATATTCAAACATTTCAGAAAGTGATTATTTTTTCCTTTTTTTTTATAAAAAAAATGAAACCACAAAACAAACAAAAACCCCAAACAAAAAACAAAACAAACAAATGAAAACCAAAAAACATAGACAGAATATTATTTTTTTTTCTTATGGAAAACTGTATAGACTGTCAAGAGTTAAATCCTGGGCAACAGCGATCCTGGATAAAACTAAAACAGTAACCAAAAAGCAGAATCTCTCTCCCAGCAGTAGGGAGCAAGTGAGTTGGAGAAATGGTGAGGAGAGCAGAGGAGAAAGCAAGTCCTGTGCAAGTCAATTCTTTCTACAAAAATAGAAGCAGCAGAAGGAACAAATTAGCAGGGTTTTTTTTAGGCACAACGCGAGCAGTTAAAAAGAAGTATGATGTAATTGGGGTCATGGAGATTTGGCTTATGCAGAAGACGGGCTATGATACCAAACTGAAAAATAAAGGAGACTCTCAAGAACTGAAAGCAAATGCTGGGAAAAAGGGAGATTAAATACCTAAAAAATAAACTTCATAGTGCAGACTTGGTAAGGAACTGAGAACACATTATCATTCTCATTACAGAGGCATGGAAGTGAAAGACAGAAGTATTAGATGTTGGGATGCTGTAACAACCCTATGTCCTAAACCACAAAATATGCCATATGATCCCATACATTAAGCCATGGTGGAGTTTGTCTGCAGCCTGCCTGGGAATACCAACAGCCTATTTCACCTACCAGGGATGGACAGATGAACCAGAGAGGGCAGGAAGATGGGTGAGATATCACAGTAAGCACTCCTTTGTGAGTGCTTTCAAGTATTATCAGACACCCTGGATCAAGCTGCAGCTGTTGTTTTGGTGTTTCTTTAATTTCTGTTGAATTCCCTTTGCTTTTTAGGACCTGATGCAGAGGATATCTCAAAAGTTCTCCTTCAAGATATTCAGAGACAAGATTATTAACTTACTTCTGCAATGATGATAAGAAGAGAGCAAAGAGATGTGTGTGAAGAGGTGTTGCCAACAGTCCAGCAATTGCTGAAGCAAACATAACTAGTGGGACAGCAAACCTCTGGCAGTTCATCCAGCAGGATGGTGAGAGAAGAGCCTGCCTCTGGCAGTAATCAACAAACAGCAGAATCTCACAGCAGTCTTCTGCTTGCAATACAAGTCTGAATTCAGGGCTTCAGAGAAGACTGAAATTCCTAAAGGCTGAAATTCCAGATACGATGAAATTTAAAAATATCACTGCTATGATGGGCACACAGGCAGAAATGGGAGGGTGAGGAGACTGCATTTTAGAAGGCCTCTTTAAAGGCTAGCAGGACCTGCCTTGGAAAAACAACCGCTCTGAATCTCTGATCCCCCATATCTTCTGAGCCAAGCAATTTTTACATCAGCATAAAGATTCAAATGTCATGTTTGAATGAACTGCTTAAAAGTCACACACATTTTTCACTCTCCACTCTCAAAAATGCTTTCCTTGCATGTTTACTATTAATTACAGTAAAGATTCATCAGTTATCAACCTCAACCAGAATCTCATTAATTGACAACTAAATATGATACAATAAGGTACCCACAGTGTCTCAGCATCTTCCTTTATTGTCCCTGAATTAAAATCTTTAGTAAATATTAATTTTCTTGAAACTGCTCCTGCCACAAGGCCTTTTCAAAGGAAACACAATCCTGATAATGTGTTTTAGCTGAAGTATTTACAAGTGTCTTCTGATTTCATTGTTGAGAATCAGTTAAAAAACTACAACTTGTGCCACAGCTTTCCTCCTGCAAGCTACGGCTGATCCCAGCAAAGTGTATGAGTGTGTGGCACTGGTACAGTTCTTTAAATTAATTAAATAAAAAGGGCAATTTATACCAGAGAGGCAATTAAAAAAAAAAACCAAACCTCAGGTAAAACTTTGCAGACAATTTTATTCTTTCCATACTAACTTTTTTGTCCGTTTTCCGTGATCTTTGTGTTCTCACCTGCTTTGCTGAGCAGATATGCAGACTTCAGATTCAGGTCTATAAAGGTACTTTCAGCATACAGAAATTGAGTTTTTTCCAACTCAGTAAATTATGCTTAAAATTAAGTATCTGGTCATTTCTTCAAAGGGATTCTTGTGGCTTCAATACCACAAGGGTCTAGGCCTTCAAATGTATTTGTTTCCACACTTCCAAAGATTTTCTCCAGAGCATTTTACCCTATTCCTCTCCCTTTGACTCTTTCAATTTTTATATTTATAGTTATGTTTAACTATGAATCATCTAGTAAACACCTTGAAATCCCTTGCCCTTATTTAATGTTAATCAAAGGTCTCATCAAAATAAGTTACAATAGTTACGATGATTTAGAAAACCTTAGGCACCAAAACAGTTTAAATAAATTGACACAGCACTCAGAAGTGTGCTAGAGTGATGAATTATTTCTAATCCATTAATATTGCAAACTCCTTTTACCATTTCAAGGCTATTTTTATATGGATTCAGGGCTTATATTTTAATGTTATTATTTGAAATAGCAAATAGAGGCAAGCACTCAGCTAGTGAACCTTTATGCTTCCTTAAGAGTTCCATTTCTACACTGGGCTCTTTGGAGAGTAATATTTTATTATACAATATTTATATTCTGTCATCCAGCTACTTGGCACACACAAACCATCACACTTACTGATTCAACTGAGAGATGACACTCTGTAACCATTCAGGTACTGAGTACATGCTTTGGAGGGATTATTATGCAACTCTTGATTGCATGATTCAATACTATTTAAAGACTGTGTATTTAACAATGCTAGCCTGTAATTTTTCAAATATTTATTAAAGAAAACAATTAGTCCCGTATAGGTGCACAGAAATTCACACCTCCCCATATGGAAAACCTTGGCTTATTTGGTCTGGTAGAAGTGGGGTCAACTGCCATGTGTGTAGATATTGGGGATGGTGGGAAGAGAAGGAAAGATGAACATCAAAAAAGAGGGATTAGGGAGAGTGATGAAATTCGTAGTTCCTCTGAAATAGAGAAAGAAAATGACCATTTCTGGAATGTAGAAATGTTAGATGTGATAGAAAATATGGAAAGTCATGATGTGTCACGAGAGCACTACCTCTATTGAGTTCAAGACCTTCATGATCATGTTAATAAAATATGTTAGTTCAAATTCTGAGAGTTGTACATTCTTTTACTAAGGACACTTAGTAATTTCATTTATTAAAAGCACCTTATTTAGTCAGTAGGCTCAGTGATTAATTCAGCATTAAGTAGAAGACTTTTGGAATAATAACTGAAGCTCCCAAAATACTTTATTCTACACAAACTGTATACTTTAATTTGATCTCATTTTTAGTTTGGTACTTAAAGAGCAAGACACATTTAAAAATGCTACATATCTGCTAAATTGCCTTTCCCACAGTAAATAGTGGCCAGCTGAGGACAAATTTGAAAGACAGATAAACGTCTGAAGCACTTAAACACATTCTGGAGATCAGCAGCTGTACAGGAAAGAAACAAATTAGTGCTCTAAGAGAGGGAAAGACAGGATTCAGCCATTATACACTTCTCTTTAGCAGCTGCATGTTAACTGCAGAAAGTGCTATTTCCTGCCAGTGTGATCATCACAGGAGACTTGGGAAGGAACTGGGAGCAATGCAGTCAGAAGAGAGGACTGAGGACACAAAGGACATAAATCCATAGGAAGCCAGGCCTCATTAATCCCCTTGTTCATAACAAAATGTTCTCTTTCTTAACAACTACTTTTTGCATTATAATTGCAATTCTCGCTTATTTTATATGTGTATATACATTTACCATACACACAAATGATTACTAAAAATAGTAATTTACAGAAACATTAAGGGGTGAATATTTTACCTCTTTTTTTTACTTTGCTTGATCTTCACAGAACTCAACTGCACACACCCCCACACACACACATGTATCCACTAATGAGATGTTGAGCTGATAAGGTATTCAGTGAGAGATTTATCAAAGAAAGATTGCATCAGGAAAAACAGCAGGTGAACTGCATTATCAAGGAGAACACTGAGCAGTAAATATTTTCCAAGGTACAAGAGATAAACCACATGGATATTTCCTTTGTGAAAGGGGATATCAGAGTTTTCAGATTAGTAACAGTGATGCGAAAAAGGGTGTGGGTGAATTTGGGGAGGGGAAGGGAGGGGAGGGAAGGGAAGATAAAGAAAGTTGGAGAAGTAAACATGTCAGGAAAGTGCAGGATATTGGTAAAAAATTGAAGATAGTGATAGATGACCCCTAACAAAGCAGAGTTTTGGTTTCAGTATTCTCAGTAGAAACCCTCAAAAAAAGGGGAAAGGAAATAATGTGTTTTCTTGTTTAGCTTTTCAATTACTACTCTCAGGTTCTGGAATGTAGAACATGGAAGGGGACAGCAGTGCTATGAGCCACAGTGGGCAGGGAAGATGTGCATGGAGGGGAGAAGCGCATTTCAACAATTAACTTCTAGTTTAGCAGTAAATCATTATTGTTGAAAACTCAGAATTCTATCCAAAATAAGTAAAAAGGTGTTGTGGGCAACAGATATTCCAGTATTTTCTGGTACCAACAGAAATTGTATTTTTAAACTGAAGCCACAGGATAATTGTTCAGTCTCTAAAGGATCTGTAGTGCAGTGTGAGCTATAAAATGTTGCCATAACAGTCGGTTGTAAATCTCCTTGACAGTTATGTCGGCAGCTCTAAAACTGAACTACTGAAACAGTGATACAATAATAATAAAAGCAATGCAACATAAGTCCTGGATCTACTAGATTTATGAATAGGATAGTCTTTCATGAAAAGGGCATAGAAACCCCAATTAGCTAGAAAAGAAAGATTAATAGAATTTTGTCAGTATCCAGCAATGTGAACCAGACAATGAATTATGCATTCCTTAAACTAATCTGATTCTTCAGTAACGTCACTTTAAAAAATTTGTAACCATACAACTTATACTTTGTTTCTGTATTTTGATGTAGTAAAGGAGATCACTATTAATATTTCATTGGAGTGAGGAAGAAATAGAGAGAGAAAAAATAGGAAGAGCTGTCTGATCAATAGCAAACATTAATAGGGCTTGTGTTTCTGTCTTACCAGTTTTCCAGAATACAAGGATAGTTATACATACATACATATATATGTATATATATATAGTTTTCTGCCTTGCTTTCTTCTCTAGAACATTGTTCAGAAGGTTTTTAAGAAAGTTTTCCACAGAACATTAGTATACCAATAATTAGAATCTTTACATCTATTTACATAGACTCTAAAGCTGCATTATGCCATCAATCCTGCCATTTTAAGTTAAATTTAAATCAGGTTTAAGTTTAAATGAGGTGCTTGAAGTTAGAGAGCACCACAAATATTTTGCATACCCGGCCTCCTTATCATCATCAATCTAGTGAAGCAGACCAAAGTAATGGCAAATTTGAGTCAGAAATCATTGACCTCACTCTCTTTGTGTAGTGACTTCAGCACCAGATTGCAAGTGAGGAAAACT
The DNA here is from genome assembly GCF_009829145.1 of Chiroxiphia lanceolata. NCBI lineage: Eukaryota > Metazoa > Chordata > Aves > Passeriformes > Pipridae > Chiroxiphia > Chiroxiphia lanceolata. Next base: position 14,748,901 of record NC_045646.1, read on the forward strand.
CATTCTCATGGGCCACCTTTGAAGGCATCACGAACCTTAGTAATGTTGACTGTGGCAAGAGATTGTGTTTCCACTGGATGGTCACATGAAAAGCAAACAGCTCTGGGCCTATGTCATACCACTTAAATTATATTTGACAGGTCTGAATAAACTATTATATAAAAAGTCTTCTGTAATTTAGCATAATGATAACTCAGCTTCCACTGTGCTTTGTATAGACAAAAGGTGGCTAAAAGTAATCACACAGCTCTATCAGTGCATCTCATTATCAATTTCTGACAGTTGCCTCCTCATACTTCATCTCCTGATAGAAGAGGTAGACAACTAGATCAGACTTCCAATTGTGCTATGCGTAAGGGTGATTGTAGAGTTTCCATCAAACATCCAGTGAATCTCAGTTCTGATTGATTGCAACAGTGCAGTATGGATCTTAACCAAAAAGGAGTTCAGACTAATTTGAAGTTCCAGTGAGAACAGAAGAGTCTTAGCCACATCCTTCAAAGGGACAACTCAGATGAAACAGTGCCCAATATTTGTCTGAGAGGGAGGAGTATGAATCTGTTACTCTGTACTTTTTTTGCCAATCTCACTCACTTAGGAACACAGATCACATTTTCCCATTGCACATTAATATGAGAAAACAAGTTAAGAGAAAAACACTATTTGTGTTATTTACAGTTTTCCCATCGTAGCCCTCCTCAACACAGTCAGCATTAGCAGAACTGAATGGCTCAGTAAGACTGGAAACTCAGTACACGAGATGTAGTTCAGGGAGGTGTGGGAGGATTTCAAAGATATCCAAGACATAAGTAAATCTAAGATACAAGTAAGAGCAGTAACTGCCCCAAAAAATAATAGTGTAGAAACAGAGATTGTCTTGATTGAACAAAATTATGGTTGTGTAACATAAGTGTCAATACAATATCATGCCAAGTTTGCTTTGAAGTAAAGAGAAAATAGCAACTTCTACAGAGTTCTACCCTTACTTTCATGAAAACTGATATGCATGAACCTGCTTTCATTCACCTACTGTCAGCAAGTGACACATTTGGAAATAGCCATCAAAAGCTGCAGGGGAAGAACTTCAGTACAGTGAATAGAAACATTTCCTTTTCTCAGAGTTCATTCCTTGTAACTGCAGTTGCCCCATGAAATTAAAGAGAAAGTGCACGAGGAATAGAGGTTCCATATTGGCAGTGACTGTTAGTTAAGATCTCACCCTCAGAGTTTCAAAATAAAACAAACATAAATATCACCTAGTACTTGAAGGATATGCATATCTGTCTACATATGTATGTATGATAACTGGGGCAGGGGGTTGTTTGTTTTAGGTTTTGTGCTTGTGAACAACATCCAACTCATTTCAAAAGAAGTAAAGCTCTAGCACAGAACACTACTCCCACTATATTATCAAGGTTGCAGGAAATGACAGCTGATGAACATACATTCAGCGTTTTACAAGTGGTGATAAGCCATCAACCCAAACGTTTTATTAATAACTTCTCTCAAACGTTTATGCTTTCTTAGAGGAAAAAATTTTGCACCATACTGTACTGTAGAAAAAGAATAAAAGTTAATTTCAAAACAAACTGTCAAGGGTTATGGTGCTAAAAGCATCACTAACTTTCACAATAAAATTAAGCTTTTCTGATATGAATTATGTTGCCACAGTAACCAGCAACCACAGAACCCAAGACCATTTTCTGTAGAATTCATGTGACCTTGAGTTTAATCAACAGTGATGGTATTAATTTAAAAGCTGGAAAATAATAAAAAAAAAGTATTCTGCCATTTTCTGAGAGTTAATAATTTCACAGCTGTGCAAAAGGGCTGTTCTTCTTCAATAGTGTAATTTTCTAATTCGAACTCCACCACTGTGAACACTGTCAGACACAGTGGCATTATATTAACTTCACTGGAGTTGTCCTTAATTGCAAGCACAGCTGAGACGTCGAGCAGTAGGATTTTGGAGGGCAAAGCTTTTAGCTTAGAAGACCTTGCACAAGATTTTATCTTCTATTTGCCAGAAAAAAAACCACCTCCAAATATAGCTGTGATGCTTCAGAAATGATTGTTAATATGCTTTGGAGAGGAAGACAGGGAGATCACTCGAGGGAGTTCTCCCTCAGTAGCTCCATATTTTCTCCCACACCCTGTAATTTCCACCCTGGGGAAGCTGACAGAGAGTGGTTCTACCTCTGAAATTTCTCTAAGTACCAAACTAAGTGCTATTAAACCCATGGAAGAGAAATTTGATGTTGAATTGGACTCTTATGCACTACAAATGGGAAAAATTAGGGAATGAAATGGAAATGCTTGAAGATAGACATTCAGCTATAAATGCTCAATATGATATAAAAAAAAAATCTAAGGAAGGGCTAACGTGAGAAATCCTTCTGCTCTGTTAAAAATAATGATATTTTATGTCATAAATTAGAGGCTCTAGAGAACCAGTGGCAGAGCAGGTGTTTTAGCACAAGTGGTGTTTTTGAAGGAAATGGTGATATTGAAGTAGGTTTCTGAGTATTCCACTTCCACAGTGTGGCAAAAAGTGCATCCGACCTACTGAACTTGCAAATAGTCCTTCAGAAATGTGAGCTGCCTCACAGAAATCTGAGCTGCCTGGAAATGTTTCTCTCTTCTGGATAAGCATATTCAAATTTCACTGCTATTTCCTAAGAAGACTTAAACTTCTAAGAATCTTACAGTCGACTCAATGGGAACAGAATTTCTATTTTAGAATGGGTTAAAACCACATCATATGCATATTTTTGTTGAAAGCAAAACTATTTCTAAGCTTTGTCAAATGTGTTCCTTTAGGGGAAAAGATAAATTTGTTTTCATATGTATTTTGTGATATAAAAGCACTTCTTTTCACACAACAATTAAAATGTAAATGGGATAATTTTTGAATGTAATATATACTGAAAAATATATTTTTTAATCTAACAAAAAGCAGAAGTAGTCTAGAAACATCTTTACAGCACCCAAGTGACGTAGGAGGTCAAGAGTTTTAATGTCTACTGAATCAATGCAAGTCCTTAGTGATGAAATGGCTCTTCCTACTGTCCCAATCTAGTTTTATTCCAAGGATTTTTAATTTTTGTACATTTTAATGTAGCTGTATAGTCTCTCACACTTTAGAATAGTAGTTACCATTCACCAAACCCTATTCTCCCATTTCATATCAAATTTTCTAAATTCTTTAGGCTTGTTTAGGCTTCTTTCAAGGCAAGACTATAGTAAACACATTCTGTTTAAGAACATTTGCATGCTAGGCCTGAAGAACAAGATACCATCATAGTCAAAGCAACCTTCAAGCCTGGAACCTTGGAGAAGCTCCAAAGACAGTACATGCTGTGGAGAAGAGGCAGATGAGGAAGAAAGGGATCTTAGGACCTCTGACTCAATTTCCAGGGAGGCATTCCCAGGGGGCAGATCTGGGAGTGGGTAGTTCTTGGATCGGAGCATAAATTGTGGAACCCCTGGACACGGGGGTGGGCATCTTTTCTGTACTCCTTGTGCCAGAAGGACTTCGTTAAAGAGCTGTTCTCTATCTTATCTCTACTCAATTTGCCTGGAGTTTTTTCACCTCCCAATTCTAAAGGCAACACAGTGAACACAATATCTGGGAAGTAGACATTTTCCAAAAGGTATCCATTCTAAGCTCTCTCCTGAGATCTGTGCCTGGCAGATTTCACTGTCATTCCAGTGCAACTTCAAAACATGTGCTTCTTGTCATCCTGGAAGTAAATAATACAGAACTCTCAAGAAACAGTCCTTCCTTGAAGGAATCAGAACCATTTTGCTGATATCCCACACTTTCAACTTGTCAAAAATAGGCAATGTAAACGTTTTTTGCACTTACAAGAGATCAGGTAGGATGTCTTTTATATCTCCAATGTCTATGACTTAGATTTTCCCTCCCCTCCATGCTCATGTACATGACAGAACTTTGCAGGATATCTGCAGATTATTAAAACTATATATAATTTATATTTTAAAAATGTAAAAACTTCCCATATTGTGTTTTAGTTGTATAATCAGTGGTTTCTAATAATTTTTTCCCATGAGGTGCCTTCTCTGTGTACAGAGAAGTATAGTACAGAATGTATATATTAGTACAGAATATATACATATATTACATATATGTACAAATATATATGTATATATATAGTACTGAATGTAGCATATATATATATACAGTACAGAATGTAGATATTCTCCAGATATATGTAGATATATGAAAACATCATATAAAATTTAACACTCTCCTCTGACACTTCCATAAAAACTAATGACAGGAACTGAAATTTGGTAGGAGGAAACCAAGCAAAACAAAGGAAAAAATGACAAAAAAACCCCCCAAAACCAAAACAACTGAAACATCACCAAGTAAACCCTAAATGCTAGTTTTGGCAGAGTTAAGAGTTATTTTTCTTCACAGTAGTTGGTATGGGGCTGTGTTTAGGATTTGTGCTGGGAACAGCATAGGTGATTCAGGATGTTTCAGTTATCACCAAGCAGTGATTACACAGAGCCAAGGTCTTCTCTGCTCCTCACCCCACCGTCAGGGGGAAGGGGGTGCACGATAAGCTGGGAGGGGACAGAGCCAGGACATTTGGTGTCACGCCCAGCATATGAAGCTGGGGGAAGGGGAGGGAAAGAGTGATGGTGTTTGTCTTCCCAAGTCACCATTGAGTGTGACAGAGCTGCCCTAGGGATGGCTGAGCACCTGCCTGCCCTTGGGAAATGGTGAATCCCCTTGGAAAGTTTGGCTTTGCTTGTGCTCATGACCTTTGCTTTACTTATTAAACTGTCTATATCTCAAGCTATAGGCTTTCTCACTTTCACTCTTCTAGTTCTCTCCCCATCCCACTGTGAGGGGAGGGAGCCAGTGGCTGTTGAGGGGCTGAGCTGCTGGATGGGGCTAAAGCACAACTCCCTGCAAGGGAATTCTGACTAAACACAGTTTAGTGTAACAAGTCAGACACATTTTGAGACTACATTAAGTTAGAGACTTCTGATGATACTTCAAATACATTCACCCTTATCCTGATAGCTGCAGTGTTCATTTTCTTTTCCAATCTTTGAAAATTAGAATTTGTGTTATGCTGAAGTCATAAGAACTCTGGAGTTTTATATTTTCTTATCTTTGTTCACTTATTGTGGATGTCCCCTGAAACACATAAGCTGTTTTTACTGCTTTTAATCCCTGCTCTCCACAGAATATTGTAGCAAGAAGGTATTTATCCTAATCAGTGTTATTGTAAAGTCCTCAGATAAAGAACTGTACATATGGAAAAAAAGATCAGAGGTGATGCTTTAAAAAAAAAACCTTCTCATAGAAATCAGAGGTATTTAAAAGGATTTCAGGGCCACAGCAGAGGTAAGACTACACAAGATAAGTACTCGAGTTAACATGGAGCTCAAAAAGTAAATACAGAAATATGTACTGGAGGTCAGAAAAATGTTGCCTCTATACCAGCATGTGAATGAACCTGTTGGTGGCCTGTGGCATTCAGCTCTAATGTCCATGTTTAGAAAGTTACTGAAATTCCTAAACCTTAGCAAAAGTGCTACAGCAATTATTTTACATCATAAAGCAGCCTACATTTTGAAAAAGAAGAAAAGAAATTCTAGTTCTGAACATATTTAGCTGAACAAAGAAATGATGGTACTGGACCACTTTCTCAAGGCTGTATAAGATTCATCATCAGTTCAGCTTTTTAATTCCAGACAATATTTTTTAACTGTTCAGAAATTGAAAGATGTTATTGGGCTACAAGCACCATTTACTGAAACTCTAGTTGTCTGTTATTTCTGTAGAAGTCATACAAGAAAGGTTTAATGGTCTATTCTGACAACAACAATCATTCTACAAGTCTATCCAGAATTAAATGTTAAAATTGTTGTTACAGCTTTTCAAAGTATTACCATTCAATTTCACCAATATTCTTTATTTCCTAATAAAAGCCTAAATAGCTTTCTCGTTTTGCAAAAGCAGTGAGGCTGAATTGTTAGCTCTGAAGAGCTTATTTTGAAGAGCTTATGAAGTTCTCTCCAAATCTAACCACCCCATTCCTTTCAATATCTTCAACTCATGAAAATCTTTCTAAAATAGTAGGTCACCACCACCCTTCCCTATCCCCACACTTCTTTTGTGTTGAATTATACTGTAGGAGGACATCTAGAACCAAGTGGCAATTTTCTAAGTCACACAAGTGGTACTTTTGGTAATATTGTGTTTCCTTCTTTCTACCTGACAGAAATACTTTCTCCTATTACCCAACATGTACTAGTTGTTGTTTAACAAATAAACAGACTGTCTGCTGAGCCTGAGCCTACCTTATTTTCTGTTTTGTTTGGTTTTGTTGTGGGTTTTCGGTGGGGGGGTTTTTTGTATGTTTTTGTTTTGTTTCATTCTTTTTCATTTTGGTTTTTTTGAAAAATGAGAAAGGTTTCCCTGGAGTCCAGTATGAACATCTGAACATTTTTTTCACCTTGCTGAGTCTATGTAACATCTGAGTGAATAATTTTTCCCTAACAATCAGAGCAATAAATCTACAGACATGAGCTTTTCAGTGTTATTAGAGATGCTCAAAGGACTGTTGTCAGTGTAACTGATGACATAAATTCAGAATTACCTTAAAACATCCATCAGACTGAAAACAAAGAGGAATGTTACCCCTACTAATATTACTCTTACCCTGTTCAAGAAGGGTTTTTTTTACTCTGTATTAAGTTTTGCTGTACAAATGCCACTTGTTGAAATAATCTGAGATCCACGTGAGGTCACCAATATTGTAAATGACTAGAATATCCATGAAGTGATGACAGCTAAGAGCACTCAGAACTCAGTTATAGTTCCCTGTAAAGTATCAAAGGTGAGTTTTATATTTAAGTATAGGTATTGAATTACTAATGTGAGTGGAAGGAGTTTCCCATGCTCTTTGTTCTCTATTTTGCCTGTTTGAATTTTGTTGTTTGAGATTAATTTTATAGAGCATTAAAGCAAAAAATCTCACAGAAACTACTAACTGCAAATTCAGTTATATATCCCTTTCCCTTTCTTCTTAATTCAATATATTGCAAAGTCTGAATAGAAGCAGCCTAGGTCAGAATATATTCCTTCCTGACTTGTGAAATTACACCACAAGAAAGGGTAATTATATCCCCTATTCACGTCTTAGGAAAATCCTAAATCATTTTTCTCAAGGAGATCTCACATAAATTTAATCTTATATCCCTGTTTCTACATCTCTGAAATATTTTCTTTAAATGTGGGCAGATGGCCTGGATTATTCCACAATGGGAAATAATAGTTAGAAAATTTACATCTTAATCTACACTTAGAAATTATTTTTATACAAGACTTATTCACTCTGTTCTCTTTATGATGCAGTGTGTGTATACGGGTTCTCACAGACACAACCTCTCAGAACTCACTAGTTAGTCCATATTCTTCTCTGAATAAGACACTTGTGCTGTCATAAACAAAAGGTAAAACAAAATTTAAGCCATTATTTTTTTTTGCAAGCAGAGAAATAGAAGCAGAGAGATACATTTGGATTATTTGGCCTTTTGCAACAAGCAAACTGTCTTAAAAATAAGACTCGTACTTATTGGATAAAATGTTTTGATGCTTAGAAGGACAATCAATTACTATAGAATTTCTTTAAATACTGAATAGCTTTAATGGAAGTTGGGAAAGTGCTAACCTTGAAATGATTTGCTCTCTTTTCACAGGCCCAAATCCTTAATCCTTGCAAGGGTAGCCAATCTGTCCATCACGATCAATAGGAACAGCAGTCTAGGCAATATCTCACAGGCAAAGAAGAGCAGAAAAGGAAAAGGGAGTGATATTTGTATCCTTTTCTGAAAATTATTTTTCAAAAGTTCTTCACTGAATCTTCTACTTCAAGTCAACAGTCTTTATTAAAGAACAAAGACAAAGCACAGAATCTAACTTAGATCTTGCAAATGAGGAAAGAAAGAAAACTTGTTTATTTTAGAGCAGCAGACTACTTGGACAAACAAAAAGACATTAAAAGAAAAAAAAAAAAAAAGATGGTGCCAAACCAATTCTGACTACGAAAAATTGTCTAAACCATAAGAACTCATATGTTTGGATAAATATGTTACATCATAGGTAGCATATACAGGCTGAAGTTTTCAGAGGTAACACAATTTTAGTGGAATTATCTTTTTCATTTCTTTAAAGATACTTTCCTTAAGCTATGGGTCAAGATTATTCCTACAATATCACAAAGCCATATTTCTAGTAGAAGACTAAATCTGTGAATTCCCTTGATCACTTGGCAAATAGCTTTATCTTAATCTATACCAGTGACATGGAGTAATAACAACAAATTTGAATAAGTGTTATCAGAGAATATTTGGAGACCATTTTCTCAGTATGTGTTATCAATAAAAAAGTAGTATAGGTCATGTGCATCCTATTTTGCAAGAATGCTCAACCGAATGTAATCAAGATAGCATTTAGCAGCCAAGTCATTATAAATCTCTATATCTAAGTTCCAAACCCATCCAGATGTTAGACCAAATATTTTTGTTTAAGACTGAAACTGAGGGTTAATATGACATACTTTAGCTCACAACAGGTAAAATATCATTTACAAAGACAACTATGATGGTCAAGCAACCAAGGTTAAATTAACTTGTTCTGAAGCCACAACTGAACTGCATATCCCGCTTCTCTAAGGTTAGAGTCAAACCTAAAATCACCTAATCCTACTCAGAGAATGTGCCTGGAGGCTTCTAGAAATCCTGCTATGGACTTCTCTTCAGTCTTAAGTACGTAAATACATTCCAAAATCTGATTATAAAAGGCTGTCTGAAGCTGAGTATCCTCATATGAACTTACCTTGGTAACTTCCTCTTCCTCAAACACAGGACTAGTTATCACTAGTTATATACCAGTAGAGAGTAAATCATCATCATGGCTAGTAGAGAGTAAATAATTATCTAGTTATATACTAATTATTATTTAAAAAAATCTGCTTTTCACTTGCAAAGCCAAACCTTTAAGAATCCTAAGAAATTTCCAGACATTATTTTCTGTAATACTTATATCACCTTGAGGCTGTATTTTCAAAGCAAAAACATGACGCTCCTTGTACGTGTCACTTGAACAGTTTTAGAAAGTCAGCCCCCAAACCCTCTGTAGGAACAGTTTCACACCTTTGCCATTATGCTGGTTGGATACATCATAGCTTAGGTAACTGTATTAAAAGGATCTCGGTTTGCTACACAGATACTTTGAGGTAGTCAAATAAAAACGGTTTTATGGTATTTAGAACACTTTACAGAAAGAGGCTTAAACAGTTCAACTTGTTTAGTTTATCAGGAAAAAATGAATGATGCCCAGAACAGGATATATAAAGCACATTTGCAGGAAGAAAACCCACAGCATGAAGCCTCCGTAGTGTAGAAAAAGAAAGAGTGGTGAATGAAGGAAAGGTAAAATAAGCACAGAGGGATAATTAGCCGTTGCAACAGTTTATCAGAAGCAATGGCAGATTCCCGTCTGTCAAAACCTAAAAGTCTCTTGGAATTCTTTGATTCTGGCAACAAAACTGGTGCATACAATTCCAGCAACTCAAAGAGGTAAAATGGGTGTAATATTGGGGCAGCAGCTGACTTGTTAATCAGAGAGGGTCTTCTGGTCTAAAAATTCACACTGCAGCCCTCTACCCAAACTGCAAAAATGTTAAACCTTTACAGAAAAACAAACAAAAAAGGACAAATCAATAAAATTAATGGGGAAAACAGTTCACAGAGAAACATATTCCTAGCTCAAGCCTCCCACAATTCTGGTTGGCCTTGAGCAAGAGCAATGGATGAGCCTAAGGTATTTTATGCTTTAAAAAATGTGCAAATAATAAGAGTAATCAAACAAAAACATGCTTTGTCCATGATCAAGAACCTGTAATGCTGCTGTCTGAAGGAAGGAGCTCTGATGTAGGGTTTTCATCTCGTTTGCTGTTCACAGAGGAACTGAGAAGTAAAACATGCAAACATCATAACCTTAGTCTGCAACAGAAAACCTTCTGGCAAAAGATCAAAGAAGATGGAACATAAAAGCTCCAGATAAGGCTTAAAACTATAAAGCTTGAACCAAAGGTATGAGAATTCACAAGTCTGTTTGTAGAAGAAATATCTCTAGTAACTAGCATTGCCTCCATGGAAACAAGGCCTTGAAACTGGGTTGAACCCAGGGAATGACAAAGGACAGAAGATAGTCAAGGTGCTGCAACTGTCTTTAGTACCTGAAAAAAACATTTTGATGCGCTTTCCATTCTAATCACCAAACAGCCTTGCACAGAAATCAGACAACTTGTCAATAACAAAGGAAAGAAAGAAATCTTTAAAAGAAACCCTTAAATTTAATTTATTAAAAAAACTATGAAGAACACTGAACGTTCTAAAAGTTATTAGAGAGTCAGACATAGGCCAGCATGTCACAAAGAAAGGCTGCAGGATAAGAATTGTCCCCCACATGCCCAAATGCTCCAAAGTGATCGCCTCATAAACGAAACCTGAGCTTGCACAGCTCTGCCCCTGCACAGACATCTGCCATCAGCAGCTGTCCCCTCATAACTCACCCAAACAACCCCATTTTCTGGTCAGCAGGAGCTGCTCTGATCAGAGGATCATGTCTGGGCAAAGGACTCTGGTGCCTGAGCTCTAGCTGTTATACATAATATTTACTAAGTTTCAGCATGATCATACCTTAAAATATTTTTCTTTTCTTGAAGAAGGTGTTTTAACTGCTTTCTACTCTAAAACAGGTAATAAATTCATTCTGTTCCTTTATTCTTTTCCACTGTTTTCCTGGTATGGGCAGTTTTTTTAAACAACGGAGATGGTAATTTCATTTATTATGGTGATAAAACCAGTACCTGTTTACTGCTAATGAATCAGGAAATTCTACAACTTCTATGCTAATAAGAAAAAGGAACTGGGAAAAAACCTCGACTAAAATCTTTTCTCACACTTTTAGTACACGTACTCCAACTCTTAATTTATACTACCCTGATCCTGCAATTTTCCCTTACCCATAAGCCAATGTGTGAATTAATCATCCCTAAAACAAATACCTTTTACTTCAAATTATGGAAATAAATCTTCAAAATTTCATACTGATGTGAATTTAAATTAGAGAGTATTTATAGATGAAGCCTTAATGATTTTCTTTATTCACTCATTCAATTTGTTTTTAAGCAAAAATTCCCAGCTTGCTGGCTTCCCTTTTCCCTAGGTACTTAGACTGCAAGGGTACAGCCCTGTGCTTGTGACACTGCTGTTGCCTCTGGGAGGAAAATGCAATACTCTAGACATTATGTTATGATTTTTCTGCCTTATTAATCAAGAGAACTTGCAGTAAAAGAGCAATTAACTTTTTTTAGCACAAAGAAAAAGAAAACTAAATTAGGATGTCAAACAACAAGACATAAGCAGATTACAACTTTCATGGAAGATATACAGCCCAATCTTATATGACCAAACTCCAGATGGATGAGTTAACTGTTGGAGGGGCTTAGGCAGAGGGAAGCAAATAAGTCTTGCCCTGTGACTGGTAGGAGATATTAGTGCTCCTTTCACCCTCTCTCATCCCCTTCACAGCACTGCTGTTCCCCTTTGAACCCCTGTGCTTCCTTGAATGAAGGAGGAAGTGGAGAAGGGAAGCAATAATTCCCTGGGATACAGCAACAACTTTGAACCATGAGCTTTAAGGTGGAACTCACTTATCCACTGTATTGAAGCTACTCCACAACGAAGGCTTTGTGAGAGGTGAACAAAGTTCCACGGACAAATAATATGGCAAATCACACTTGATCAGCAAGTCCAGTGTCCCATCATCAAACTGGTGGTGCAGCTCAGAGTCCACAGATCATTTGCTCTGATTCTCATGAACCCCAGAATTAGTATTTTCAGCTCCCTCATCACAAACCTCAACATCCCTGTCTGCCATGTATCAGACCCTTATTTATTCTTTGGTATATCTCTTACTTAAATCAGGGATCCATACGTAACGGTAACAGCTCCCTTTATGCTAATACAGACTAGAAAGTTTTTCCGGGGATTCAGCAGAAAAACAAGTTTTACATTAGCAGCTTTTTCAGATGTTATCTGAAGCATGCTCTGAGTCTGTGAAAAAATGTTTGACTTGCATGTGGAAAGAAAAAGTGCTACAACAATGCATTTTCTATTGCAAATTTCTCATACTCAATGAACCAGCAAAATGCCTTTTCTGGTAGTCTGCATACTTAGATGAGATATATTTGGTAACAAGGGCCAACATATCTTCCACTATAAACTCTAATCAATTTAATTGACTAAGCCCTTATTGGCTAGGCAGAGCATTTGAATGTGGTACAAGGGCAACAAAGTGCTTTAATTGCTTTAACCACAGACTGGGTAGAGAGACGGAAATGGTGGTTCTAGAGAGCAACACACTCATCAGTCAGGATCATATGGAAAGGGGGGACACAACGTGTCCCATGTTGTAAAATCACCTATTGCTGGATCTGCTGGGTTCAACCCCCCTCAAAGGCAAAACAGCACCCACAGCTGTTAGAGTGAGCTGACCACTTCAACAGCAAGAATGCTCTGGCAACACACAGCTGAAAGGGAAGAATCTAGAGCAGCATTTGGAGGAAGCGGCTCTAATAAACAATACTGGTCAGGGGTTTGCTTTCCAAACTTCAGAAAAAAATGAATGTCTGGCTGATCCAGTCAGTTTAGTTGTATTATCTTGGCACCAGTCTGTTGTTAGCTTGCCAGCAATAAGTGAATAGTCCATTTCACATGTACTGCCAGCAATCAAAAAAATCAACTGATAGATACATCCTCTTTTAGTTCTGGTTCTGTTACTGCATTAGCTCTCAGCAATCTGTTGATCCTGTTAATAGAAGCTGGGATCATTTCATAGTAATACTGTTTTGGCTTCTTGCTAAACTTAAAAAAAAAAAAAAAAAAAAAAAAAAAAAAAAAAAAAAAAAAAAAAAAAAAGGAAGGATTTAAAAGTCTGACATCAATTATTCAACAAAATTACGGCTGATGGCTGACCTGAACAAGATAGATTTTTTAATTAGTGAATCAGGTTTCTGAGATCACATCTTTCATTTAATTCAGAGTTTAGAAGAATAAAATCCTATTGAAAGTTCCACTTAGGTTATGCTGGTCAACCAGCTGAGGAAAACATCAATGACATTTCTAGTCAGATTTCACTGGGCTTTATCAAACATGTTCTTCATAAATAGTTGACTAATTTTAAACCAGAAAGTGTACTACTCCCTAGAAACTGAGCATGCTTTTTCCTGCGTGCCATTCCTAATTCCACTGGCAGTGCAAATCAAGATACTGGTATAAAAAACAATGCAGAAGAGAAGGATGGCTCTGAATTCCTCCTCCTACCTTGTGTCTGTATTTTATGTTTTGAGAGATCTGTATACACTGATCCCTCTGTGTCTATGCAGATTCTTATTGTTGTTTCCATTAATATTAAAAGCACAGACACAATTCAGCTGATGCATATTCCCAGATTCATAAACAGAACTGAGAGTGTTTTGATCAAAATACTGTTCTTGAAGCTTCCCTCTAAAGACCAGAAATTTAGTAGTCCAGATTAACAATTCTCTTTTCAGTATGAAAGGGTGTCATGGCAAGCTAGGTGGTATTCTTTTACAGAAATTCAAAGTGTAGTTTATAAACTAAAATTATGTGTCTATAGTGTTATTCAAATTGGAGATTTGTTCCATAGAAAAATTATGCTGAAGAACAAATCTCCCAAGGACCACACACTTTCCAAAGTACCAGCATCCTCCAAATCCCCCATCTGCTAAACTGAACAGACTTCAGCTTAGTATTCATTTTAATTTCCGCACAATGCCTGTCATTCAGACACTTGAAGTTACACAAAATTCCGTGATTAGTAGGTATGAAGGAAATAAATTTTGATTCCATCTTAAAAAAAGCTTTCTTATATTTAGGTTTGAAGCTGTTGCTTGAGTATAATTTTAGGGTTTTACTTTCTTCCAATTTTAATTCTGTATCAATTGAGAACAGTCAATTTCTTTTTTTGTTATTACTAACTCAATGTCAGCTGATTTTACACTGATAGAAGAGTAAACAAAAGTTGGCATAAAATTTCAATACAGAAGTTCATTTAAGAATCAGAAATGAAATTTTGCTGCTATTTATATTTATAAATTGGATCAGATCAGTCCAAATCTACTCATACTTATATGAGGGTAAAAAGCTTATTAAACCAGAGATTTCAATACTACTCACTTCTATTTTTACATTAAACTTACTATTATTTTTATTTCTTATTTCTTCTCTTAGTATGATAGTGATAGAAACTGAGAAGAGTTTGTGAAACCCCTATAGTGAGTTATTTTTTGCTCAGTGCAAATTGAAATGGCTGTAGCACTCTATAACACCAAAAGGAAAATGTGGATAACTCCCCTCTGCTTTTCCTTACAGACTTAATATATTCTCTAGCTTAATTGTGATATTTTATTTAAACATTCAGATCCAACATATTGAAAGATTTGGATGGACAACTCGCTGTTCTCAGTCAGTGGAATGAGAGCAGCCATGAGGGGAAGGACTTGGGAGGTGCTGGTGGAGGAGAAGCTCAACACAACCCATCCTTGTGCACTCACAGCCCGGAAAGCCAACACTGTCCTGGGCTGCATCCCAAGCAGTGTGGGCAGCAGGAGGGAGGGGATTCTGCCCCTCTATGCTGCTCTTGTGAGACCCCACCTACAGGCGCTCTGGGGTCCCCAACATAAGAAGGACGTGAACCTGTTGGAGAGAGTCCAGAGGAGACCACAAAGATGATTCAAGGGCTGGAGCATCTCTGCCACCACATGTTCCTGGAGCTCTTTTGAAGACTCACATTTCATCCCTATGACATCAGGTGGCTGAAATGTCACTCAAATCTCAGTTCTGTCTCTCCCATCCTCAGGGGAAAAGCTCTATGCTTGGGGAAGTACTTCCATAATTTCATGGCACACCAGAGCCTACTGCAGACTCTGTACTTTGAATGCTATCCCACATTTTATACCAGGAGTTGTGAATGTCAAGTGGTGCAGGTGGAGCTAATAAAAGGTTGCAATACTGTCAGAAGTGCCATTATTTTTGTTGATTTGTCTGTTGTACAGCTACTCTAATCCAGGTTTCTGAAGGGATGAGGAGAAATCAATCAGCTTCCTGCTGCTCTGGAGTCAACAGTTTTGATGCCCTATTTTCTCTGCTAGTGTTAGTGTAATATCCTCTGGGATACTGGCTCTGTTTTGAATCATGAATCAGTGTAGGAATACAAAAGTTTTTGCCACTGTTTATTTGTTTAAATACAATGCTGTCAAATCAAAATTTAAGCTTCAACTCAACTCGTTCCCCAAAGAATTCATGTGAGACACCACAACATATCCTATGTTAGGTGTATTATATTCTCTGCCAGCCTCAGACTCCACCATCACAACTCCCATTGCTCCATGCCTAAATTACTCTCCCTGGGAAGTAGTCATGAGAGGGCGATAGAGAGAAAACATGGTCTGTCATCTTAATTCACAGTAAATTTCAAGTCTCTCTCATTTCTCGAAAAAAATCGACAGAATAAAAACACCTTCGATGTCAAAGTGACAGACATGGGTATCTTTGCTAAGGTGGGTGGGTCTGCCCTGCCCAAATCTGCTCCCACCTTCAGGGCAGCACAGACTGAGCTTGTGTGTGCTCTGCCCCAGTGAAGCTCTCTGGGGAACAAAAACAACAAACCACATTACTTCAAGATTAAAGCTACTGCTAAATCCAAGAACAGAGCCCAGTTTAGGACTGAATTTTAGATGTCTATAAACTGAAGAGCAGAACTCTGTCCAGCACCAGTAGCAAGTCTGTCTACCCCTCAGAGTTCATTATAAAAGTGCAGCACAACGTGAATGATTTCATCACTTCTTTTTGCAAAGCAGAAAATAGCTGAAGATATCAACTATTCTGGCTGTTCTGTGCAGATTCAAACTGCTCATCCTAAACTACCCAGGAAGGCAGTAAAAACCTGAACAATTACGTTTTATTGTGTTATCACTTTTACTGCCTAAATGTTCAACATAACCAGCCAACAGGTTTTGAATGTATCACTAAAAATAAGAACCCTTGCTTACCTAGGTACTATTTTGGCTTTCACTGACAATACAGTGTTCTCATTCCTTTAATATCTTATTCAAAATAATTCCCATAGTTAAACTTTCTCTGGGAGAACACAGGCAATAACTAAATCAGAATCAACACTTCAGATGAATCAGCATCTGTCACATCTTATCAGAACAAAAAAAAGAAAAAAAAAAAAAAAAGAAAGACCAGGCAAGGCTAAATAACTAAATAAAACAGACAATAAAATTCTGAGGAGACACCATCTGGAATATCAACTTCTATCCCTATATCCAAGTGTCTGATGCTCAAGTAATTTCATGAATGGTGATAATCAAAACCTTTCAGAAAAGCAAAAAAACTAACACCCAAACAATAGGATTGGACTACTGCTTCCAGTGACTGCTACCAAAACTAAAAATGGACAAACAATTAAGAAAATTAAAAATAAATAAATAAATAAATAAATAAATAAATAAATAAAGAAGTGCTCTGTGCTTTTAGGTAACACAACTGTGAAAGTGCCATACATAGAAATATTTTCTGCCATGCCATGAAATTCCATCAGCTCTCATTCATTTCCATTCAAAATGCTTGAACATTGGTGCATGTTTAAAGACAAATATGTATCATCTAAGCAATGAAAATATAATCCTGGCTGCTTGAACAAATTACTTGTTTTAATACAACATCAATTACATTTTCCTGTTTGGTGTGAAGGTATCTCTGTACTGCCAGCTATTTACACATATAAAATTTTGGAAAGTGACTTTATAACTATAAAAACAGTTATGCTAAAGAGCTACACACTGTTATGTAGTAGAAACAGATTTTTTTAATGTAGGTTTTAACTGCACAATAAAAGCATTGGAGCCATCCTTCATATTTTGCATTTACTGTATAAACAGAATATTAAACTCAAGAAAGACATAATCTAAGACCCTGACTTTCTCATAAAGTTTCATAAGCAGTAAAAAAAAGGTTTTCCATCTAAGAGAGTGAATTGCACCACAGTGCAAGATTAAACAAACTTAACACAGCTTAAAAGTTGTGCCAGAAGTTCTGTACCCAAAGTACATCTCTGCCAGATGGAGACACAAGTTTTGCACTGAGCTAATTACACCTTCAACCGTTCTGTCTTCCCCACAAAGGGGATTTCCATCCCAAGCACATCTCACAGGAGCCCCAAGAGGGCCCCTTGATCCCAGTGATTTGTCACCTCTCCTGGGTTGGAGCGAGTATGAGCCAATAGGCTGGAGATTACAGCTCCATTATCCCAACAGTCAGCTCTGAGGCTGCAAAGTCCATAATTTAGTCTTCAACAGGATCACCCAAGGGCTTTTCCATCCTGCTGATTTATTCTAGTGCTTTTCTTGAAGACCTCACACTATTGGCCAATGGACTCCAGCTATTTATTTTCATCTTTATCATTGTAGCTGACAGAAGCATTTTGTTTTTTAAATCTGAAATATCTCTAAATCTTGAGAGAAGTGATTTAGAGCCATCTGTGTAGGGACAAAACTAATGATAAAAATCACCTGAATAGAAACAGAAATGAATTGCTGTAATAATAGGTGATCTATAACTACAACATATCAATAAGATTAAATAAACAGACTGTTATCTTAATGAATTTGTCCATATCAGCAATTCCAGAGTTTATCATATCTTTCTTGTAAACCACACTCATCAGTTTACACACATGAAGCAGCTATTGATCTCTCTGGGAAAATGTGCTTAGATAGCATTTTCAGAAATACAGAAAAAAAAAGAGGAATATAGCAGAGCTGTGAAAAGAGGTAACTGCTGCATTGCATTTCCTGCACAAGCACACTGGGTGTGTTTGAGTGTTGCACTACCATCAGAGTGAAGAAGCAAGCTGGAATGGCCTTGAGGCACAGAAAGAAAAATATTTCACCTAAAATTTGCATCATGTTCTTTCACATTAGTTTGGAATGCAGGGGTTGTAATGCACGAGGAGGGTGATGCTTAATTCCATTACAGTGCCAGGAAGCACAGACAGATTATTTCAAAAAGGATCTTACTAGATTTTTCTTATGTGAGTTAAAAACCACTAAATTATTCCCTGAAAAAAAATAGAGTATTTACAGTTGAAAACCAGAGGCTTTTCACTGTTTGAACAAACTGGAATCTAGAAGTCTCATGAGAATTTCAGTATCTCTCTTTTTCTACAAATATTGGTGGGGTCAAAAAATACAAAGGAGTTTATAAAAGTTTTCTGTGTTGCTCTAAACGTTGATACACTTTTTTTTCTAGTTTAATTTGTGGTGAAGTCCAAAACTTACTAGCTACTGAATAAAAAGGTAGGAAATGTGAGCTATATTCTAAACCCAAAAGCATATGCTAAAACATAGAGACAATTGGGTAAAGTCAACCCCCAGCCCTGACTCAATTCAGAATCACACAGAAATCAGCTAAACACATGACTATTTGACCATTATTAATTTCATCAAAAATTTTGTCATCTAGAGCTACAATTCAGCTCCATTTCCCCAACTTCTAGCAGGAAAAAACACAACTCTTCACATAAAAGAAGTTTCCTTCTCTTTGAGTTTCACTGTTCACAGAACCAAGAGAAAATCTACATTAGCTTGCATCTTTATATCTTACTGTGAAAACCAATCCCAATAAAGACCAAGATCCAGAAAACAGAAAGTCCTTGATGAGACTGTGCAGCACCTAACATGGTACTAATGGTACTATGGTACTATGAGCTCTCGGTGCAAGGCAGGATTTTGATCAGAGGACTAAGCACCAATCCTGACCAATTTAGGAGCAAGCCCCAAGAATGCTTCACTCTTCTGGACACTGAGATATGCTTGGGAAAGCAGAGACTATATCTCCTCAGGTAGGATCAGGTACAGAGATCCACTGGAGAACACGGGAAACAGCAGGGGTGTTCCTTCATAAAGGTGGTTGTAAACTGAAGGAAAGTCCTATAGCTGCAAACCATCAGTATTATCCTTATTTTTAATGCATCAAACGTTAACATAAGAATATCTCACCTTTCTAAAATTAAATTAGCTCGTTAATAAAAAAAATTAAACAAACAACAACCAAATAACTATTGAGAAAGTTACTGAGTGGCCCTGCCAACAGCCTTTGCCCCTTCCAGGGTTAGTGGAGTTAGCTGTCCTGTGCTGTGGGATATCACCTCTGCCTTTGGATTATAAAGGCTTAATTCACAACTTGTGAAGGTATGAAAACAGTCTTCATCTGTACAGCTCCACATGCAGATGTGCTCTACCCCAAGTTTTAATTGCTACTGAGAAGAGATAGAGGAACAAAATGTAGCTGAAATTTTTGCCATGTACCTCTTTGCTTTAGCAAAAAGGAACAACAAGGATGATTTAACCTGCTATTGAGCTTCCAGACCTTCTGGAGCATGCTGGGGTCCTGAAACCCTTCACTCTCACCACATCATTACTTTTGTTAACACTTAAATTAAATATATTTCACACTGTGTACATTAAGCCCCAAAATACGCTAGGCTAAACTGAAGAGCAGAACTCTGTCCAGCACCAGTAGCAAGTCTGAGGTCTACACCTCAGATATCCACACCTGCAGAAAGCCATCTACACCCCTCCAACAGCTGAGTCTCTAATCCTCATGGGAAATTGGATCTCACCATTATGATTGTTATGCATTAAAAGCTAAACTATGCAATTTTCAGGGTTTGAAACATGTAATGTGTAGCTCCTGAAATGATGAGTCAGTGAACACAACCCTAATATCTACCTATTGAGGCAGCATAACATAAACACATACATATATTCACACAAAAATATACTAAAAAATTCAAATATTCACGTGTACTGATCTCCTTAGGTGTTTTCTACACTCTTAAACTAAGTTAAAAATCCCCAACATTCAAAGGGTATCTTTTGCTCTGAAACACTGCACAAAATGCAGGTTCTGCACATTTTATCTTTGGAAGCCTGGAATGTTAGCAAAACTCAGAAGCTGCTCCCTGTTTAGCTCTACCCATGAGAGTTAGGGGGGAGAGTTACACGCATACACGTATTTCATTGCATATCTATATCCAGAAACACGTATGTAATTGTTTTATTAATTATTCTCAGCCAATAAGAGAAAAGATCCTTAAATTGAATTTCTTTCTGCAGTCATTATTGCTTATTAATGTACAATTATCTTACCACTGCCCATTGTTTTCTCAAGTCAAATTTTCATTAGAACAAAAAGGCATGTGTGAAAGAGTTCTTGAAGCACAGTCAGACCCCTTGCATGGGTTTGTGCTAATTACCAGAGCTTCTTTTGTTATCAGCCTGGACGTTAATGACAAAAGAAGACAAGTGTAGAGTCTATTTTGCTGGAGCTAATTACTAACCATTCCCCATTCAATTTATGCTCGGAGGAGTACAATAATCATGACACAGTGCATTAGCTCTGTCCCTGGCAGTATCTGCCAAGCTGAGTGTTAATTGTCAGGACAGATTCTGGTCAGGAATAACGGTGTCTCAGGCATGTCTGCTCACGAGCAATGCTCTGCAGCAATTTTTTCTGTGTAGAAAAAAAAAGACAGGGCTTTTTAACTTTTTACGGAGGGGAATAATGGAAATGTTCCTCTGTTGCAGAGGCAAGTGGCATTGCTTTCAATGGCTTAAAGTTTTTATGATTAACCACTGTACCCAGTTGGAAAAAAATTAATTAACCAGAACAGAGAACCAAAGAACAAAACACAAATGGAAGAACTCACTTGGACATTTTTTAAGAAGTATGTATTTTGTGAAAATATATCAGTACAATTAACTGAGCTGTCTACCGTGCAACAAAAGCAGGGAGCTTAGAGGGCTAGTCATAGGTAGTAAGCCATTTAGTATTATCCAAAACCTACTGAATCTGAAAAGGTTTTAGTGGATTTAGCATTGCTTCAGGGTCTTTGCGATCTTGAAAATTAATGGATTTATGGTAAATCCTCCAAAAATCATTTCACAGAGTGTAATGAATAGTGATAGATATTTCAAAGCCATTAGTCTCCTCTATGCTGCGTTTTGGTGATATCACACTCCAAACTAAAAGCACCTGTTCTATAATGATCTAATGTATCATCAAGTCTTGAGGGGTAAAAATGAAAAAGAAAGCTCCTTTCTCCTCTGTACTCACACATTTTTAATAAATGATCTTCAAAAACCAATCTGCAGCCACCCAAAATCTGCTCATAAATTTCTTCAGACAGTGTCACGTGGCAAACAACGTACAATGAAACAACCAGGGCATCATGTCATCTTAAGAATTTTCATACATAAACTTTTACTGTGTCACTCTTTGATAATTCAGCCATAATTAAATATCTGTCAATAAGGAGAATTTGCAGTTGTGAAGGACATAATACAGGACCAGTAAAAATAAAAAATTGGGTGCAATCCAACAGCAACAGAGAATTGAGTACAAATAAGGTAAACCCATTTATTTGGAGAAGGCCAAGAAACTGTTTTCAGACTAAGATTCAGGCAAACAGATCAGTCCAAGGAAGCAATCCAAGTTAAAATTAGCATTAAAAGTGCATATAATTCTCACTGTCTTTATGCATGTCCTTACATGTTTTGATGAATGAGGAGGGACTTTTGTGCAGATATGACTAAGACATATATACATATAAAGCTATAACTTTAGAGGCATAGCGTAGGTTTAAAACTTTTCTTTTACTTGTAGAAGTACTTTTTGTAGCTGCAAAGAGAAAAGGAGGTTAAACCAGTTCTGGGAGGAGCAATAATTCATGTAAGATTTGTAGACTTGGGTCAGTTCACACCAGGAAGGAGACTGAAAAACTGTTTTAACTAAGTGCTCAGAGGAAGAGAGTGTTCACCAACACTACTAAAGCGCTGGGAGCTGTTTTACACCAAAGTGGCAGGATTGCCATTCATGTCTAAGAAGTTCACATCCAAACTTGCTTTATTTTCTAACCTTCCATTCTTCAGAGGCAGAGGTACAACCACCACTGCCACACCATCTCAAAATTAAAGAAATTATCTACAGCTAGTTCAGGGCACCTTTACCCCACAGCAGTAATTAATTTACTTGATATAATGTCCTATTCTTATCACATGACAATACTTTGTCATTTCAGGATCAATTCCTGCACATTGGACACAGTACCAGTGGTGAGCTTCATATTTGTCTCTATAACTGCTAAAAGTGCTTAAGATTCTCACTGAAAACACTTAAATATAATGTCCTCTATGAAGAGAAGGACTGCTTCTTTTCAAACCCATACACAAGAACAGCTTTATATTGATCACACTGCAAATTACTTCCTATATATGTTTGCATCAAGGTTTGACCATTTCCAAATTTAAAAAAAAGCCTGTAGGCTGGATGAATACAAAAAAAAAAAGGCCAAAGGTGAAACAAAAGTTTTGGCAATCCTCAGTATGGTGGTTGGTTTTGCATGATCATCTATGACATACTAGCAACGCAGACAAGAAGCAAATTTGTGCAAAACAATCCACACTTACTCCTCCACCTTTATTCATTAATTTTCCTGGTCTGGTCTGGAAGATTATTTAACACATTCATGAACCCCAAATAACACTGGTTTCAGGTAAGTGACAGAAAAATACTTTGATAACAGTGAGTGCTGCTATTAAGCTGTTAGTTCCTAAAGAACATACCAAGGCTTTCTTATTATCTAAATGCTAATGGAAATATAACGTAAAAGTGCCTCTTCCACCCGCTGTTAGCAAGGAAATCACCTCCTCCTGAGGCAAAATGTTTGAAGTCAGTATTTTGCCACATGCTTGATATCACAAAGCCATGTCATGCAAGATTAGACAGGTTTCCACAAATCAGCACAAACTTTCCCGAACCAGCGGGAGAACAGCAAGAGCACAAAATTCTGCCGTGTGATCCACAGCGAGGCGCCCGAAGGACCGAAGGTTTATCCTGCCTGAACACAGCTCCCACAGCCTGCTGTGCCTTGTAATAGCACTTGCACTTGGTGTTCAAATACAGAGAGACATGCATTCAAATATGGATCTCTATAGAATAGTGTCTGCTACCATTTGCAGCCTCAGCACAACCTTCACAGATTGACATTTCACTTTCCAGTTTAGTGCAGAGGCTTTCTTCAATTTGGGTATAATATACTCGGTCCTGGCATACTAAACAGAATGAGTGTCAGAAAAAAGCGTTACTTTGTTTCATAAAATTGTGAACTGACTTGCATCTATAAAGGAGAAGTAAAAAAAAGGACCACTGCTTTCCCAGGAAAACAATAATTCCCATGGCTTTCTAACTGGTCAAAACCACAGAACTTATGTGTTTCCAGCAGTGTCTCACCATAGCAGAGTCTCTCATTAATAATGGTGGTCACAGAGATGGCAGTGTCAGGATAATTGGCTGATACCATTCACAATCAAATTCTTTTAACTCTCCTCTATGATACAACACTGGGAAGTTTCTCTGCACATTTACTTCTGCATTTACAGTCATCAAACACTGGGCTACTTTCAGTTTTCTAACAGGCGAGTTCATTGACACGCTCATTAATTTGTAACTTAAAAGCAGAGACAGGAAAAAGAGCTAATTGCTGTAGCTGATAGAGGTGGCATTTCCATAAACTGCAGCAGCACACACAGTATACACATCCCTGTAGCTTCATCTTTTAAATGTGGTACCTCCTCATTTGATGCAGCTGAACTATGCAAGGCAGCCCCATAGTATGACTTTTGGTACAGCACAGTGGGGAGGCACATCATAACAAATGAATCATCAGAGCTCTTCCGAGCATCAAGACCTCCATTTACCTAATTTACACTTCAAAAGTGTCTGCAGTTTGAAGTAGTAATCATTTGCTTTTGCTATGTAAGGGCTTTTCCAAGTAGGAAACTCAGTGCCAATTCCAAAAAGTGTTCTGATTATAATTTTTTTCTGTATTAGAACAGACACAAAAGACTTTAGAATCTCTCCATTAAAAGCTGCCCAGTATTCCTGCAATCTTTGACCATCTAATGTTGCCATGGAACAGAAGGCCAACATGCTCAGTTGCCTTGAATCCTTGGCAAAAACAAAATGCTCTTTAAATAGATGTTTGTAGGCTACAATACAACTAATAGTATGAAATAAAAACACCTCCAAGAGGTATTGTCAGAAGCAGCAGAGAATGAGAGGATTATATAAGTCTTGTCTCTTGAGATTCCTCCTAGAAAGTTTTTGGGGAGCAATGCTAGATGTGACTTGCAGTATTGTCCACCAGTGGGCAAAAGGAGTCGTCAATGCCTCCAACCTACAACTGTCTGTTCCTATGATAAGTTTCTTAACTCTCACCATATTTCTGCAAGATACGATGCTCTAAAATTTGAATGGGCCCATCAGTGGTCCTAAAGAGAGGTGAGGAAAGAAGCAGAGCACACACTCTCTCACACACACATGGTCTCGCTCCCTCTCTCTGCCTTGGACAATGAATTCCCATACTAGGAATGACAGTGAAGTGACAGTCAGTGCTACCGCCTTTCTTAAAATTCCCAGGTGTTGTGCATTCGGGCAGAATTACATGGATCTCATCACAGGCCTCAGCATGATTTATACTTGTTTCTTATTCATCTGGATAACAAAAATTATTAAACCTCATAAAACCAACCTTCAATCATTTGCTCTTTTTTACGATCACTTCTTCATCACAGCATGCCAGGTTATTATTATATGTTTTTCCTATAATTGAAACTCCAGGTAGAGAAAACAAAGATGCCAAGGATTCCCACTACAGAGCACACAGTAACACTTCCTAGCAAATGTCTGGCTTTCATCATGTTCCCTTGTTCTTATGACAAAGCCTGTCACGAGAACAGGTAATTGCAAAACAAATTCATTTCCGTAATGCAAAGAGGGATCAAAAACAGGGTGTAAGCTTTAAAATGTTGCTACTAATTGTTAAAGCTTCTGTTCTTCAGACAGTTTAGCTGCCAAAACTCAGGTTTTTCATTAACTGTATCCAGCTAATTACAGAACTTTTTGGAGGGGGAAGATAAGAGAACAATTATTCTAAAAGCAAAGAAGGAGAAAATCAGAGTGGCTCAGTGATCTCCCTGTAGCCATCTTGTTGACTAATTTTGGAAAAAGGATAATTCACAAAATGAACTGACATTCTGCCCTCCAGATATAACAGAAAGCAACTCAAAATTGGCTCCCTCTCTCTGGGGTATTCCTTTATGTCTGCAGTCAAATTCATGTATCTGGATTCTTCCTCTCACCACTGTTTACCTGGCATTGTAATACTCTAATTACTTCAGAAATACATATTTGCATATAATGAAGCAATTATGTACATAATTTAGTCACTCTAATTGAAGTTACCAAATACCAAATAATTGTCTTGTAATTCGCAGAGTTTAGCTATTCAGTGCCCTCAATGCCCTAGACTGAGTGGAAGACAGTACTAAAATTAAAAATATTGAAAGAATCTAGTAATCGAGGTAAAGTTCTCCTGAAAGCAAGTTCAACTGAACAGCAAATTTTACATGACAATCCAATATATGATGTTTAACATATCTAATGAAATCTATCAAGATAACTTTTTTCAATAGACAACTATTCCTTTTAGGTATGTGCAAAGAACTTCACTGAGAGAAAAGTCATGTTCTTTTTAATGCCATTATGGCACTCTCTTGGCAGTAGTGAATTCCAATACAGAGCAGCCCGATTTCAGCATCCAAACACCTGTTTGGAGGTTAGGAAAACCCCTCCATAAAAAACATTCTCTTGGGTGGCCTGACTTGAAAGCCTCAGACAAACTACAAAAAGAAACTCAAACATTTGCACATATTTAATTTGGAATTTGCTTCAGACACAAGCTAATGTCTTGACAAATAGGGTTTATAAACACTTCTTTAGGAACTACAAAATCATCTCTGTCCCATTCTCATCTTTTCTACCTCTAGAGACAGTCTCTGTCTAAAGTAATGAGCTTTAATACAATGATGACTTGATGCATGTGAACATTTCTGGCTATCATTGTTTCCTGGGAAACAATGGAATCTCCTCTCAGCACACAGAACATGCATTTCCACACACCACCTTGCTCCCATGCTTCGTTTGGTGTACATGACCAAGTGTTGAATTTGTTCTTAATAATTAACTTAATTTGTTCTTAGTAATTAACTAATCCACTTCAGCCTTTCATTTTCACTTCCAAATACATTTAAAGGTTTATTGACTGTTTCCTCTCCATGCATTGCACATGATAAAATTAATCTGTACCTTTTCACAGCTGTATTCCAGCTAATCATTATTGCATTATCTCATCATTTTTGCATCTGATTTTGACTGCACCTAGGTGACAAAACCGTATAAATCAATCAGGAGATGGTCTTTTTTCACAAATACTGCTTTGTTTCTTCACAATAAAACTAAACAAGTATTCTTGGAAAATCTTGACATAGGTTTAAAAAAGCCATGTTTGAATTTGAGAACCAAAGATCGGCTTTTCTCAATGTCAGTTGACTGTACCTGAGAAAGACTGACTTAATATTTCCACCTCAGAGCTTTTCACATGCAGGAAACATAATTATCAGGTCTTTATTTAGTTGTGCAGAAGAAGAATTAAACTGAAAAGTTGAAGAGTTTGGAAACTTGTTGTCTAGAGAGACTGTAATGCTGTTTATACACCAACAACAGGAATAGCACAATGCAGATCTCTTTGTACACTGTCTTCTAAACACTGAAACTGCACAGTACCTATGTTGAAATATTTCCATTTAATATGAATAGACAGGACACCACAAGGACTAGATACCTCAAGGATCACAAATAAATTTTGTTGTTGTGTACGTAAACAGAAAATACATTTCATGTTACTGCACAACTGAAGCCTAGATTTTGTTTTTAGCCTTGCTAACAGTAAAACATGGAATTTGATGGGGGTGGTGGCATTAGCTCACCCTGGAAATATAAGATGTTGGTCTATTCTGGAGATGGGATCCTACTTTTAACAAAGCTGGAAGCTAATGTGTAATGGCAAATCCAGCCTTTGCTCTTTTGTTCTACCTCAGTCAGTGGAAAACATTGCTAAAGCAGTTTATGCCCACAGAATATTCTTAAATCATATCCCAAAGCAGATTTGGACTTGAAATGATTGTATATTTTGCTTTGAATCTACAAATGTGGAAGCTTAAAATAAGTCTTGGCAATTAACCATTCGGTGTGTTCCCAGGTTACAGCCGGTGGAACTGCTTTCAAGTGATTTATCAGCATTTTAGTGATACACCCACAGTTTTATGAGTCTGAACCCCCACTGTGTTCACACACTGTCTGGTGATCCATTCTCTTATCACAGCAATGTTGTCTTGAGACTCAAGAGACAAACCACGGTCTTGGAATGATGTGCACACAGGAAACAGAAAAATATTTTTGAACTCAGTAAAACGCAAGCCACATTTATCTCATTCCAGCTTTTCTTCGTATCTCTGAAGTCCCCTTTTCTTAGAAAATAGTTTGCTAATTTCAAGTTGGTCTCTGTTGTCCATCAGATAGTTTACAAATACTGTATCAATTTCACTGATACAAAACTAAGCTCAAGACAATTATAGCCAACTTGGTTTAAATTCAAAATACAAATCCAAATGCACCAATTTCCTTGTTTTTAGCAAATAGAAAATTTCATTTGAAAACAGTGGGGAGATTAAAGCTTCTTGGCCTTCTCTATTCAAGTATTGCCAAAGCCGATAATGATACTAGAATTATAACTACCAAATATTTTCTGCAGAAAAGCTCTGCAGAACATACTAATTGAGTACATTCAAGTAACTTAAACTGAAAAATCTGATCAGTGATGAACTTTCAACAACCCTTGCAGGGAAACACACTTGGATTTATGGAGCAACACCTAACAACTCAACATCCATGGTTTCACAGCAAATCTGCCAGGCTGAGTGCCTTGCAGGCACGGAGCTGTGATTCTTGGGGCAGTGCACTCCAGGTGAGCTTCTGCCTTTCTCAGCAGTGTCCCAGAGCCAGGGCCCACAGCTCCCCTGTACCTCTTGAGCCTAAACAAAGTCAGCAAGGATGCAAAAGATGGGAACCACATTTAATTCAGAGTATTTTGGGACAGATTAATTTGGGATTGATAAGGCATTCCAAGTTGGAACAAAATTAAGTAATAAAAAAATCTTCATACTTGCAGGAATTCCAGAGCTAAGAAATGCTGAAACAAATCTCCAGTTTATGGATCTGGGAACACTGGTACGAAGTGACCAGGCAGCAGCCAGTCCATGCACAGACCAGCATGTTACCTTTCCTCCCACAGAATAATCAGGCAACAGGCAAGTCACCTCAGCCACCACTCACAGAGAAGCAGACACTAGACTGTTTCAGCCATCCTAGATTACCTGCCTAACCTACACAAATCACTTGTGCTCCTCTAGAAGTACAGGAGAACAACGTGCTCCTCCCTCACCTTTTCCAAATTAAATTGAAGGTGAGGGAGGAAAAGAAACTCATTTTACTTCTAGTTCAGTACTGTCTGAGTCTACATTTTACCACAAGTAGTAGAATGTATTCATTCACAAAAAAAAAAGATATACAGATCACAGCAGGGCCTCTGGTCTCAGCCTGCCTTCCTATCTCTAAGGGAAGTGGTAACTGCAATGAATAATGTCAATTCAGTTTGAAACAGCAGACAAAACAAATAGATACGAGTATCTTGATTTGTTTCACATCACTTACGTCAATAAAGATAAGTATTTTTGACTCTAAGGAAGAGAATTTGGATTGTATGGTTGGAAGTCTAGTTACAAAGTTTTCCTCACCTTTGTTTGTGTTGGACTTACAAACCCAAGCTTGCTTGCAACAACTATAACTAAACGGACTCTGGGAGCAGGGGAAGGGGATTTTTAATTGTTCCTCAATAAACTGATCTATAGCATTATTGTAACAAACCAGAGCTGTTCTCACAGAAGGAGGAAGCTTTTTAAATGAGGACAATTTGAGCTTAAAGAACCAAGGTCCTCAGAAACTGCAGTCTCAAATCTGAGTCACAGTACCTCTGATCTTTTTAAAAGCCCTAAGGATATTTATTCTATGCTGCTCAAAGATTCCTCAGATAGTTTGGCAGAGACAGTAAAGCAACCTGGTTTCACCCTCCAAAGCCATATAATAAAGTGCTAAGAAGAATTCCCCAAGTGTGATATGAAGATGCCAGTGTTTCTCTGAGAAAGCTTTTATCTTTGTAGGCCAAAATTTTTTTCCTATATAGACAATTAGAATGGGATTTTCAAATGAACTCACTTTAGTCTGAATCAGAGAGGAAAGTAGAATTTCCACCGATTTCAGAGGGAAGAGATGAACCACTACTTATGAAAATGCTTCTTGTTTTCATACAGTGTATGAAAACATCACAAATGGAGGAATTAATTAAATATAACAAAATCTCCTCAGGCAGGAGACTTGAGCTACCCAGCACTGTCCACTACACATGGGCAAGAACTCAAGCAGAGAGAAAAGCTGGCAGGGGTCACCTGATACTCCTGTTAAGGTCACATCTTAACAGATAATTTACAGAAGTATAAGAAAATAGGACAAGGTTTTATGTCTTGGACATATTGCCCATGCAAAAAACCGAGACCACAGAACAGAGCATATCTGGGAGGTGCATGGCATTCACTTCCAATCTAGTCACAAGAGACTGCATCGCAGTTCTGACAAATTTATTAAGTCTAAATGAAAGTTTTCATTAATAAAGAGTGAACACGTTTCTTTTTGAGGCAAAACCACCATGCATTACATTGTGGAAATTAAAAAATTTATGCCAAGCACCAAAGACAGCGTTAAAAATATGGAGACTGCTTCATTTCTCTTTTCTAAAGCTGTCAGGTGCTAATGATCTTTTGGAGGTAGAATTACTTCATATATCAAACAGAAATCTTCATTAGATCACAGCCTCAAAATGTGGATTATAGATAAAATTCTACCTCTGAGTATTATGTGGTAGACCAATGTGAATGCTTTACAGATAAAAAAACTGAGCAAAAAAAATGACAAAATGGACAATTTCTATTTCTAATACATATTAATCATTAAATTAACTGTTAAAGTGTTTTAACTATAAGTTACTTCACGCATATAACTAAAGATGTCAGTGATCTTCACAACATGGCAAGGTGATAAAGATGAAAAGAATGACCAAGGTTGGGATTATGTTTCTATGGCAGGATATATGGGTGAACATTTCAAACTTTCCTTAGTGAAATGAGAAAAACCAAAAATAGAACCTTCCTGCTTCTGGGAGAATAGTTCATAACAAATCATTCATTCAATTAATTTCACTTTACCTGTTCACAAATTGCCTGCAAAACACTTATAATTTTCTCCAAGGTACTACTTCAATTAATTCACTGTATAATTTCAGTGAATAAGTTTTTAGCTGCAGATTGTGACAAGTGTTCAGCATTCTTAACTTGAAGTGTTGATTAGCTCTGACTGATGTGGAGATGAGTGATGTCAGAACAGGAGTCAGTCTCGCCCATAGCCTTCCACAGTTATTCCTGCTGTGTAACCTGGCACTTGCAAATTACCCAAAGGCTGAGCTACATTTGCTTTTTACTTGCAGTAGATCAAATCCAGCTTTACAGTGAGCACAAACCCGTTCTGTTCAAACTAAATTGCAGGAACTCAACGTTGCTTTGATGTTGCAGATAGATAAGTACACACGGCTAGCTTATACCTAAATACCCATCTTTTCTGGATGGAAATAAGTTTGAAAGAGTAAAAGCTTAATCTACCGAGGTTTGTTGAAATCAAAATAACTGATTTCAGTAAATGGCATCTCTCACTGGGAATAGCCAATAGCCCAGGCAGATTCCAGAGCTGAACAAAGTTTCTGTTTTGCTTCTACTGACAGCAACCAGAAGCCAGACCATTAAAAACCAGAAGGCAACCAGTAGTTTGTGTAGAAATCTCATGATTGTGCTTTGCCAGAAAGAAATAAGCATGAAGCAAATATTTCAAAGCAAAAGCCTTCAGCTATTTAGTAGTAAGGGCTGAGTCACACAACTGCTGTTTAACTGGTTGCACGTATAGGTCTGGGTAACTAATACTAATCACGTGTTTAAGAAACTAAGCATTTGTTATACTGTACTGTCAGCCAGTGTGTTTCCCCATTTACCAAGCAGCAATCTCATCTCGAGCTATCTTTGTGAGCTGAAAAGCAGGGGATTCCACAAAAGAGGTTTCAGGAAGAAAAGCAAACCCAGGCAATCTCCTGCCTGAAGTGCCTGCCCTGCAGCACCACCTGCTCCACCGAAGCAGAGACACAAAGCCATGCTGTCACTGAGCTCCTCAGCCACCTCCTCAATTTACCACCCACACTGCAGTTACCTGCTCTGAGTTTTTACTAATGATCTGTTAGGTGCCTTCTCTTTGTCCTATTACACGTCAACTACAGCTTTTAACAACTGACCTTTCATTTCTCAGTCATCTTTGTTCTTTCAGGACTAATTTTTAGTTTCACTTTCCTCACTATATGTTGTTATGTGTTACTTCTCCTAACAATCCATTTCCTCCATATCTCCCATGTCTCAGCCTCAGTGTTCACCATCTTTAACTCTTACCAATCCTCTCCTCACTTCTGTAGCAGGCTTTGCTGGTCTCCCATGCCACAGTTCTTGCCCTTCTTGTCCTCCTTGCATCCAACACCTGACCTGAAATGGGCTGTCAAACACACCATCAACCTCTCCTCCTCCTCTGGAGAGGAGCTCTGCCTCTGACAAGCGGGTTTTATTAAACAATCTTGATATACACCTTCTTCTGCTTATTGCACATCTCCACATAAAATATTTCATAGATCTTCAGATCAAAGGGCACCATAAGATCATTTATCTATATCTTACTTCCCTTATGGTTTCACCTTTAGATTCCTTCATATATTGAATTATTTTCCCATATATTTGTCCATAGATTTCTAGACAAACTACGATATCAAGAGGATCAAAGATAAAAGCCATTGAGGCAAATACATGAGTTTAACTCTCAAAAATTCCTGCCTTTCCCCAGGCCTGGTGAGCAGTTTGACCCTGACGGCGTGAGCACGACAGGTCCACCAGGCCTGAATGAGTCTGGCACTTAGTGCATCAATAGGGCTTGTCAGACATCAGGGTGGCCACTCACAGGCACTTCAGAAGCTTCAAACCAACAAAACCAGAAGGCAGTTGCTGTGCCTGTGTGGCTGGGAGGGGAATTTCTCAGCTGGGTATTGGAGGGATAGGCTTGGCTTACACTCCCTGTGCTTGGAGCCTACGGAAGGCGACACAGGCGCACTCGCAGAACACGGCTCCCCGAGGGACCATCTCTGCACGCAGCTGCCCTCCTTACATTTGCCATGCACAGATAAAATGTCCTTGGAGGTATTCTCCTTTGGCTTGATATGCAATGAAATGTCATAGTGATGCAAGAAATACCACTTTTCTATATGTCACTACAAAGATATGAGCCAACGCTGGCAGATGCAACTGATTTGAAGTAAGAGGCATCTGTATGTTGTTTTCAAGACACTGACAGGCTTCAAGAATTATCAGTCAAAATAAGATGCTTGAGCAAAACAGCTGCCTTTCAGGACATTGTTTCCTCTAGATTCCAACAATGTGGCTCACTTGGAGTAACATCTTATTCCACTGAAATTAGTGAGACTGCTTGCCAAGTGAAATTATCATCAGGGTTGGCAATGGCACGTCATCACATAACACTCTGGCCCAAACTATCTACTATGCAAGCCCTCCAGGCCTGGATTATCTTTGGAATTGCACAGGAGCAAGCCCAATCATGGCAAATATGCAAATGGCTTCATAAACCTAATTTTAAAACATTGGAAAGAAAAAAAACGAAACCAACGACCAAATATTTTCAAAGAGTTTCTGCTTAATGTTTTCTGACTATTAGATGCCCTAAAAAATCTCTGACTGGATACTCTGACAATTACTTACATTCAGCTTAACCTAAGAGAGGAATAATCCCAAACTGCATAAATATGTACAGTTCTTTTCGTTTGCTTTTTCTTTTTTTTTCATTAAATCCTCTGACTAATCTACAAAGGGTGGTGAAGGATTTTACGTATACAGTTCCTATTAAAGCTGTGGAGTTAGAGCAATTAAATCAACATAACTTTTTAAAGTCTTAGGCTAAGAAGGTGAAGCTGGAATTGGCAGTATGTTTTAGCTCTTTTCTACCTCTCTGGTTTGGTCAGTAGAAAGCTGGTCTATCTGAGATTATTTTAAAGAATCTTTTAGACTGCAGCTTAAGCTGAGAACTGGTGACTTTCTTTAAATATATGTCATTTAGAGACTTAATAGGGATGAACAAAATTAAGGATAAGTCTCATTGGAGGGCTGGAAAAGATCTCAGACTTCAAGAGTTTAGAGCATGTCACAGACAGATGTT
This sequence comes from Chiroxiphia lanceolata, assembly GCF_009829145.1. Taxonomy (NCBI): domain Eukaryota; kingdom Metazoa; phylum Chordata; class Aves; order Passeriformes; family Pipridae; genus Chiroxiphia; species Chiroxiphia lanceolata. The sequence goes on from NC_045646.1 coordinate 14,782,483, forward strand.
TAGTAACATCACAGTTAAACTGACCTCTCTATTGAGAAAAAGCTTCTATATTATCACCCAGGCTGCATTAAAGAAACTATTTCAGCACATCCCTGGACTATTCACAAAGAAAATCCTGTCAAAGAGACAGTTATATATAACACCACCATTTCTTTCCTTGAGTCTAAATGTGGAATGTGATTAAGAATTCAAAACTACAGCACAAGAGATTATTCATTTTGCAACAGCAATATAAAATGCATTGGCTTTACCATAGAGTATTTCATTAAAAGCTGTTTTATAATTAGTTTTACAGCAAACTAAAAAAACCCAAATGCAATTGCTTTAATGCAATTAGTCCATCTTATATTTCAATGATGCAAAGTCTTGTCAATCCATAATAAGATCAAAATAGATTTTTCTCTTCATTCCCTTTACATTAGTGATTTTAAATCCAGAACTTAGTATCCTACTTATGATATCTCTGCCTCCTCTTCTACCTGCTGTCATAAGCCTTAAGGATTCCCATCTCTTACTGTACCAAAGTCTGAAGTTACCATTCAGTTTTAAGAGTCTGAAAATAATACACAGAAATCTGCAGTGCTCCTGTTACACTTAGTTATTCAAATATATTGGGTGTTATTAGAACTCAAAAGATATGAAGGTTGCTGTCTATTTAATGAAATCATTTTTGGGTTGCAACAACATGGAAATTCAAAATGTGATTCACCTTAAAAGATGCTTGTGATGCCCTCCTTGCAGCGTTTCTCTGAATATTGCATGTGGTCATGTCAAAACATTGTACTAGGAAACTCTAGGATGCATTTATTTCCCAGTCTATATGTACTTCTATTTCTAATTTAAAAGATAAATTTATTCACTGAAATAGAAATACCTTATTGATATTCAAAAAAAGCACCCAGAGAGACCCTGTGGATTGCAAATTTATTTTGCTGAATGCTTCTTCAGGATAGTAATTTTGTAAGGCTTATTTTGAAAACACTAAGACAGCTCTATACTTTAGCATACATTAAAACTGAGGGGGAAAAAAGTCCTTTCATTGCAGCTGTATTATGGTTTATTTTCTATGCTTTGCTTTGGAATCTACAGTACCTCTTAGACAGGGAATATTATGTACCCAGCCCTCAAAAGCATTATTATGGCTGTAGAGTAGGCCAGTTTTCTCCTGACAGGTCCCTATTTTTAGAGTTAAATATTTGACAATATCTCTAAGTAAACTTGTATTTGTTTACTTACTTGCTTGAGTCTGAAACATCAGTTTCTCTGCAAATGGGAAATTAAGTTTGATCATAATAGTTGTTGCTTTATTCTTTCAAGGAGAAAATTTGGCTCTCCTCCTGTATTTTTCTTGTTGAGAGATGGATTCAAAACCATTTAAAAATATTTTTTATACTCCACAGCAGCACTGAAGCTCCATCCCTGCTTTCAGCTGCCACACTTATTAGAGGTATTCAGATTATTCCCCACTTTAATGCAGAGTTTATAGGCCACATCCTGCCATCAGTCACACCCATACAACCCATCTTTAACCTAATTGATTTCTAAAGGACTAAATGACATAACTGGAAATACAGTTTATCCATTGTGGTACCTAGCTTCATGACCTATTTAGGTATCTGAGTATCAGTTAGCCAAATGCAAAAATTAAGATGTAAAATTGTTTGTACTGTCCTGTGTAAAACAGTTATAGAAAGCTGGATCACATATGGATTTTTCTCTCTCCAGTAATGGCATAAGAAAAAAAGAACTACCTTGAAAGTAATGAAATAGTATTCTTTTATACAGACTTTCTGCTCTGACTACATAGAACTGCAGATAAAAACCTATCACAGAACAATTCTTCTGGGGGCATGTAATATCCTATCACTGAAGATAACCCTCTGAAATGGCAAGAACAAATATGTATGAAAACTATGTTCTCAATAAGAAAAAAAAATTATTTGCTCAGACTCTTAGCAAATGGAAGAGTTACGTGAGGTGACATGGAAGGTGATGCATCCCTCCCTCACGCGATCACGGGTGTCCTGCAGTGCAGGTGCAGCGAGGTCAATGCATCGGATCTGACTCTGATTTAACACACACGAACTCCTATGTGCCCAGTCTGGGAATAAAGGTCACCTGTGCTGCCCGAAAATCCATAAAACCATTTGCCTGGGATTCTAGATAGAGTTATTGCTTTTATCAGATGCCTATAAATCTTAAACAAATATGTTGTGTGGAACAAGCAATGGGACATGAAGCCACCTTGGTTTCATCAGTAAGTCAAACTAGTAGGATTTCCTTGTTTAAACAGCTTCTCTAGCATCACTCTTTATCTTCAGGGAGAGGTAGGAAAAAAAATCATAATAAAGTATTTCTTTCAAGCTTAAGTTGAACATATCAGTTAGAAAGAGGAAGCTAATGTCTGTGGATATGTAGGATAAAGGATTTCAAATCAACTGAAGACAACAGGCCCCTTTAACAATGAGTTATTCTGTACAAAAATACAGTTTGGAACTACTGCCAAAGACAAACAGAAAAACTAAGTCTCCAATTCAAGCAGCTGCACTGGTACAAGTTTGAATGTCTGAATCCATAAAGCTCTCTCCCTGCCTTTACTTTTTTTTTCCTAATACGTGCTTCAGGACAGTCTTTCATTTAAAAAGTTATTATCAAAACAATCTTTGTGAATCTTAGATGAATTGCATGCAGATAACAACAGATATCTTCACATCTTCGTACAGATATTTTAGGATATTCCTGTCTATGTAACATAGACAGGAATCAAGCTGCACGTGTGTTTTCATCAGTCCAATTTGACTGTTGATAACACAGTTACAGGGATGGACAGAATTTGGACCTTATTCATTGGCTGATGTTCCTTACAAGCCATTTGATGGGTCACCTAAATCTGAAAAAAACTATTTCTCTCTTTTTAATGAATTTGGGGTAATGACAGAGAACTGTATTAATCCAAGTCCTTATTAACATGACTTTTGCATCCTACTTTACCATACTTAAGGAAAAATCTGGTTATCGTCTCTTCAGCTTTGAAAGGAAAACCATCAGGGATTACCTCTCAAAATGAGAGAAGAAACATGTCCTGCTCAAGTCTACTGCAAATCTGTCCTGCTCGAGCCTAGTGCATTATTCTATAATCCTTGCTTATGAGAAACTTCAACTGTTTTCCAACATTTAAATCTTGTGATAAATTCAATTTTCATGAAGGTTAGCTCTTCTAGACTAGCAGTAAATTTGGACCAGTGGGAGTTTTGTCTTTATAAGGATTTTGCAGTGAGATGCTTAATTAATTTCTAATGAGTTGCACTGTGGTTTTGCTGAGTACATGTGTGTTAATTCCTTTTCCTGTAATTGTGAATTTTCTTGGTACAGAGCACAACTGTCACGTCCCTTTGATGTATAATAGATACCTAAAGTCATAGAGGCAAGCCTGGAGCTCTCTGGTTTAACTGTATTTAGATATGCAACCAAATTGGTTCTCCTAATATTCATTATGACACTTGCAACCAGATATGTAATCTGAAGACTATAAAGTCTATAAAGGAAAACATGAAATTTCTTACAGACTTTTCAAACTACATTCTAAACTTTATCAAAGCATTGCCTCAAGGAACTAATCATTTTCAGAGTTATAATCAAGTGAGTTATAATGACTACGTTCACAATTGAAGCCATATCAGAATCAAAACCCATTTTGCGCTCAAGATATAAACCCCCTCCCAAAAATAAAAAAAGCCAACCAAATCAACCAACAGCCAAACCCCCTAGCCCCTAGGTCTTTGTCTCCTTACAAAGCACAACTCAAATAATTTTTTGGTAATTTTTCACTACCTTACTTCACACTTCTTATCTTATACTCTGCTCTGACAGGACGGTGACTTTCTCATGACTTTCTGTACTATGAATTATTTTATCTTCTGAACCTTTAAAAAGCCTGTTGACTGTAATTTGATGCTATACTCTATAGGGGACAGTAAAGGCTTGTCTTTTCCCTTCCTTTCAAATATTTGCCTTCTCTAGTGCAAAATAAAGGAAACATTTTCTTTCTAATCAAATATATTTACCACGAGAAATCAGGTTCCAACCTCTGTTCTGTTGTTCACAATGAATGGAAAGTACATCAAGCAGTGATACTGATGTCATTTAGATCATCCAAAATTTTACTCAGTGTGTCTGAGTAACAGAATTTGGTCAGTTGTGGTTATTTGCAAGACCAGCAGAGAAAAAATTCTGAATCTGCCTGGGGTGCTATATTAAAATGGTTACAAAAAACCAACCTTGGAATTGAAATTAGGATCTTAAGACTCAGCAACGGGTTTGTGACCTGTGGCAGTTCTGTAGTTTTGGCACTTAACTACTGCTATAAACCTGTGAGAAGAGGAAAGCGGTCCCAGTCTTTGGCTGGTAAATTACACTAACACAGAAGACTAAAAATAACCCCAGCCATTCCTGTTGGTTGTAAGTCATTTTATCCCTGATATGCTAGAAAAACATGATTATTTTCACATTTCACTCGTATAACAGATGAGATGTGAAATGAGTGTCATGGACGATAAACACAACAGCGGCTGCTAAGTCTCGTGCTATATAAACAAAAACTTGTCTGTTCATTGTACACAAAATTAACAATAAAAATTACTGTGGAATCTGGGTATAAAAACAAGCACAACTTCAGAGAGAAAAGGGTCATTACAGAGGAAATGAGTTGGTGACAGAAGCTCTCCTGGCCAGCTGCAGCTGTGGGAAGTTACTCATTGACTTTGATGGGAAATCCAGCCTGTGCACAAAATATTGCTTCAAATACTTTTATTCCTACTCATTTCTACGGTTAAGTGGAACAAAAAGAGGAAACAAGAAAGCACAGAGCTCAGTTTTGTGCAATGCACCTTCACATAGGCCACCTCACAGTGGTTTCAGTGTGGCACAAGTGGTGTCTGACACAGAAAGGCCTTTCATACAGAGCTGTGAGAACAGCTCTCAATAAATGCCACCTACTGCTCTGTACTTCTAACTTTCTGAAATTAAAAGTATCTCAGAATTACATTAGTTATTCTATACTCCTGCATGACTATAATACAAGTTGACTAGTACACTGGAAAGAATGACAAAAAAAAAAAAAGAACGAACATTGCAACCAGAGGAAAGTGCTTTGTTAACTGCGACTTCCCCTCCCAAACCTCCCTGCTATAATATAGAACATCTGCTGTGAACAAGAACTAACCTGTTTCTAACCAAATTCCAGTACTGATGTATGCATGATTAATACATTCCCTCAATCATGGCATTATCCCCTTAAATGGAACAGAAATAATAACTCAAAATGCTCAGGTATGTTCTACAACAGGTGGATATTGTTTCAATTTTCACTAAAAGCAACTCAGCATTGCATCAGTTTGTTTGGGCTTGACTCTTCTTTAACTATTGCTACTGAACAGGTAAGTTAAATAGGGCATTCCTCAGATTGCCATCAGATTCAGCTAATGCTCTTATGCCTCCAAGTATGTGCTGGGTTCTGCCAGACAACTTGTGCAGAGTTGAGTTGGCAGAAGTTTGAAGAAGACAAAGTATGTTTACCCCCACTTCTGTAGTTTTTTCATTACTGTGCTGTCACATACTAGCATGCTGCTGCAGGAGACAGGGTAGAGTAGCCTGACTGCTGTATGACTGTCTTCTACAGAGTGCTCTGTGGGGGCCATTCTGAGATTCAAAATTAAATTCTTTCCTTTTTCATTGAAAAAATGCTGTGGGCCAGCATGGGATCACATGCACTTCACGCTACTAAACTTTCTCTTACTTGGAAGGACCCCTACACGTTCTTTAAACTTATTAAACTTAAATTTCCATATTCCAAAAGTGAACCGGTAAGAGTATGGAAATAGCTTACTCTTAAACAGACAGCCCCCCACACACTTTGCTTTTCCCCTGCAAATCAGACACTGCAGTGATGTATGGCTGCAGATATGGATAAGTGCAATGATTTAGGAATTACAGATCCCAAATAGGACAGAGATGCTTTCTAGAAGACAGAGAAAGAACGAAAAACAGAAATCAGAAAGATGGGAAAATAAAAACTAAAATCTTCTCCTCAAGGAACATGTATTTCCAGCCCTTCAAAATTCCAGCAATTTCTTAACTCTGCCTGTAAGTAACCATACATAGAAATGGTTCTGCAGGAGGAAAGATCTCATATATTTGCCACTACCATATGCAGAATCCTCATAATTCATAAACAAGAAGTCAACAGAGAATAAGTGCAGCACAGGGGACAGATATTATTTGTGTGTGTATTTCATAGATTTATGTATGGACAGTACATATATATAAATGTGTATGTGTTGAACTTTTGAGGAGCTTTATGTTTGAATATAAAGCAATAAAATGTTGAAGCAGGTGTTTTTTAAAAAGAATTTCATTGAAGTGCACTGCAACCAGATAATAGTTCCCATGAAACAGAGTAGAAAGAGATACCGGGTGCAGTAATTAATGTGTACCATTGTCAGCTTGCAAGACAGAGATCAAGAGGTCGATGTCAGATTTTTTGTCTGCTTGGTACAACAGTTTTTTACACTGTATAAATGCGAAGGCCGAAGTGCCTTTTTATACTTGTTGGATTAGCTTCAGGTTTTCTGTGATGAGAAAAAATTGCTTTCTGAGATGCCCTTCCTGAATTTGCTGGCTTGTGCCATCTTAAAACTTAGTTTTAAAGTACAGAAAGTTCTCTGAAGAAATGCTCTTTCTAGGCAGCTTAACAACGGGGATCAATTTCCTCTGCAACATTTACAGAACCATGGAATCCTCAAATTCTCTGAGGAAAATTCCTTGACATACCTTCCTTTTTGGTATGTTCTTCTTTCTCTCTAGTTCTAACATTTTAAAGAAGCACAATTTACTTGCAAGCAGGATGTTGTTGTATGCTGAACCTGCTAAACCTGAATTTCACAACAATACATAATTACGACAGGTGGATAGATTATGTAAGTAGAGACAGATTTCAATACAGTCATTTTTCAGTATTCCAGTGAAAGAACTTCTGAAGTTGTGAAAAACTGGTGTCTGATGGGATCTCTCCTCAGTAACAGGAGTGTTTAGTTAAGCTTGTTAATGCTGTTCATGGTAAACATACAATTTCCTTTTAGTCTTTAATCTTTTTGTGGTTAGTCAGTGCCCATGAAGGGACTCAGACTGTGAGTTCTGGAAAGACAACTTCTCTCCTTCTGGTAAGCAAAGTGCAGACATTGGCCATGCTGTATTCTGTGACTTAACACAGCCCCCAAGGATCCCTGGCATCAGCAGAAAGGCAAGCCAGATTTTACAGACTTCTAAAATTTGACTTCTCCTCTGAGGCAATCAGTGGCTGCAAGTCATGGTCTGTCCCTTCCTTACCATAACCAGTTCTCTACTCAGCAGATGATGAGCACCAAGGGAAAATAGCTGTGGGATTTCCAAAAGGACCTAAGCGCTCTACAAACACGTATCCAATGCAACTTGAAAACTCTCGGGAATCTTTGACACTTCCTTTTTGGGATTCCAGTATTTTGCATCTAGTGGTATTGCTATAAATCACAAACAACAACTCATATGGGTGGCACAAGAAATACCTTTAAATGCCTACTTTCTCCTTCTCCAAAGAAGCAGAATCAACTACTTGTGTCAACAGTGTGGTTTAGAAGAAGGCAATTGCTCAAACAAAAGAATCTTTTTGGTACTAAATGAATTCTTGTGTGAATTTCAGAGCTAAAACGTATATTGTTGTCTTGAGTTACATGAGAGCACTGTAAGGCTAAGACTAAAAAAGCATGTGATCTAAATTAGTTTTTTCTGTGCATTCCAAGTCATTTATAAGCTGAGACATTCACACTTCCATTGATGTCAGCAGCCCTGGAGTATAGAGCCCTTCAAAATAACTGAAGACACTGCTCTGGTGCCTGCCTAAATGTTTCTGACAAGATTTGGGCCCTATTAAACTCACATAGACTACTTAGAAATAAGAGGCTCTGTGTCCTATTAAGCAGCCCTTCCAGCCATGCAATTTTACATTATTTTCCTGTCATTTGTTCAGGCCCCTGAAACTGAGCTGAACAGCACAAACCAAACAATGTACAGTAGCCACCATTGGCCAATATGATACAACAGTCTTTGTTTCCCTGCTAAGTGCTTCTAGGACTGAACAATTTGTTTCACTACAGTACAATATAGCAGTGTAAATGCACATATGTTTCAATGGAACAGGGCACTCCTCAAGAGGCATGGCCACTTATGAAAGCCTGTTCCACCTTTGTTTATCAGATCTCTATTCATCATCCTTCCAGACACTCCTGCTTTCCCATGTTTTCCTAGGGAGGGGTAGGATGGTTGATGGGCTGTGAGACAGATGATAAGACATAGCTGATCTGAGAGTTTGAATAGTTTGTTTAAAGAAACTATTCAGTTTTTGCAGACATTCTGTCACCTGATTGCTGGCACATTGCGTGTGAAACAGCTGGAATTTTCAAAGCCATTGTTTATCTAAAATAAATAGCTGAATGTATCCAAAACATATTTCATATGCAGCCTGAATATATTTAGATAAAGTACCTTGATCCAAATAATTTTTAGTAGGGAAAAACCAGCTGGCAAGCACTATATTCCTTTTTCTGCTGGCAGCCATGGCTTACTCTACAGCACTAGTGAAAGCAAGACTCAAACAACCATTTGACACAACCATATGTTTTCACAGTATCAGAAGAAAGTTTGCCATAATTTTTGAGTGTATTAACTTGTTTGGTTAATGTTACATTTGAAATAGAGTAGTATGCTTGCCTTCATATGAGAGTGAGAGAAGTACTGATATTTCTGCAATCAAGTGCATAACTTTTTAAGTCAGCTCTAAGCATTCAGGGAAAGGACACATTGTAAAAAACAAACCAAAACACAAATAAAGAAAAAAAAAAACCACAACAGACATCTTGCAGATTAAAATTATTGGTCAGATACAGAACCATCTATAATGCCATAACATGTATCTATTCTCAGATACACATGGATCCTGGAAGACATATTAGCACTTACTAAACCTGTGTGGGCCAAGAGCCTCTGTAGCATCTGAAATTCAAATCTAGTAGAGGAGACATGATTATCCTGTGACATAAACTGCTGCTTAGTTTTCTCTTTCCTAAAATTTGCCAAGTCAGTGACTTACAGAAGTTAAACTTTTATTTAATTTTCTTTTTAGAGAGCCACTAATGTTAGGAACTTGAATTTATCTCAGCAGGTGTTAAGTGTAAAATGAAGTGGCAGTGCTTAAATACCTTCACTTTAACTGTTTCACGATTGATCATTTTGGCAGTCACCCTAAAGCAGTGATTACCAAAACCTTACACTATTGTTTTACATAAGCAGAGATATTAAGATAAGAGCTAATTCTGCTCCAGTTTACAGTATCAAGATATGATCAGGTGCAGTCTTTTTAATGAACATATGATCTGCACTTCTCCTCCAGAGGAGAAAGGGGAAGTGTATCCTTTCCCAGGTACAACATTTGCCTTTGCCACCTGCATATCAAACCTGGAAACTGATTGCTCTAATCTTTGTACACCAAAAGACTCCCCAAATGAGCTGTCAAAGCCTGCAGCTCCTCTGCCTTCATTTTCTGCCATAATAATTTGCATTTCATATTTTCCATTTGAAAATCTGCAGGACCCAAACAATGTGGGCATTTCATCAAGCAAATACCCCAGGTATCCAACTTGAGAAATTGGAAACTGAGCCATGTTAAGTACAATGGGCACCGATAGCCTTGAGAAGGCAATTTAAGGGAGCTGCACAGCACAACCCTGGGACACATGCAGAACCTGACTGCTATACAAAATATGGATCCTAACCTTCCTTCCTTCCTAGGATACTTGAGAAAGGTGTTATCCTTCCTTCCCTAACACCACCATCACGCATCCTCTGTGTTCACACATCAAAAACACTGCCCTATCTTATGCAGGAGTGGAGAAGGAAAGCTTGATTTTAAGAACACAGGATAAGGAACAACTGTTAAATGAAACAGTGTGGAGTGACCTAATTCCAGAAAGTTATGTCAGGTGATAAGCTTTCTCACCCTTTATATGTCATTCCCTGAAGTACGTAAGTGTTCAAAACAGTTTTAAAACACTCAGAAATGTGAGAGAAGTAGCTGTCCTCCTGTGCAGCTCTGACAAAGATTAGAATTCCCAGTATAGTCACTGGTTGCAAAAGTGCTCTTAAGCTGCTGTTTCACTGGGTTCATGTCTGAGTGCCACTAATCAAATTAACTGTGATGGCTGCAGTAAGCTGTTTACAGAGATGAAAGACCTACCAAAAGAAGTTTCTGTTACAGCTTATGAAGCTGAATACTGTTAAGAACATGAACACCCACTGCACAGAAAATCTTGACTCTTATTCTTTCTGCAGTTCCTCACTAGAGGGTCAAGAGTACTTAAGTGTTTTTGTCAAGTCTTGCACAAGCCCAAAAATCTCATCATACATCTGGGGATTTTTTACACTGGGGAAAAAGAAAGCATTTATTTTTGTCACCTCTCTTAAAAAAAAGTAGAATAAAAGGTAATAGAAACAGTAAACAATGATTTAATTGAATATAATATTATAGTATGATAGCTGTGTCAAGCTGCAAGCTCTTCCCCATGGTGTAGTTAAAAAATCAGAAAGCAGTCAGGAGTCTGTTCCAAACCAGGAAGCTGCCAACCAGGCACTTTTAGCCTGTCAGATTGTTGTGATTTTGAAAAGGGCTATCAGGCTGCTGATGTTTGTGGAAAGGATCACTATGCCGCAAAAAAAAAAAAAAAGAGGTGACAGAGCAGCTGCTGAGATGCCACAGGAGGCCCTCACACACAACCTGTAACTACAGCAACAGGAGAAGACAAAGGAAGGCAGCAGACACGTTGGTGTGCACTGATAGGGATGGTCTCAGCTCTTCAGCAGGCTCTGGAGCAGCTGCAGGACTAAAGATTTGTGAGCTCTCTGCAACGTTACAGATCATCTCAAGGGCCACTCACAGAGGATCTATAACAGGCTTTCTCCCAGTTCACATTAGCCCATTTATTTTACTTCCTCATCAAAATCACCACCTTCAGTTTTGGCTGAGGAAAGTAATGCAAACAAGAAGTGCTGAAAAGATGACTAATTTACGGAAGCATAGAGATGTCTAGGAAGTCTTATTAGAAGTTACAAAATCTGTCTTCTCCCTCCATTTTCTCATTAACAAATAAAGTCATAAAAACTGTACTTTTTTAATATTTGATACCAAAATACCGGTTCTTAATTTGGTTCTTAGGTCAGGCTAAGTAGAAAGCAGGAAAATGAAGCCTCAGGCTGCTTTTGGATCCTGCAGCCCTTGCTAAAGGACTACAAGGTAACTCTGCCACTAATGAGTGCCCACCCTGGCACAGCTACACAGCAGGCACAGCGCTGGCAAATCACAGAGGTCCTTCTAAATTAGGTTTGAGGACCTTCCTGACAGGAAGATTTAATTAGTAGTATTAATAATGTCAGAGGTCTCTACCTTTGATATATTCCAATTTTCCTAAATAAATATGTAGAATGAGGTCCCTCAGGATTTTGAAGAGGAAATCATGTTTTCATGTCTTTTTGGCATTAGTAACTATTTATGTATCCACTGAATGTACAATCATTATATCTAATGATAATATCTTATCATCCAGTCAGTCAAATAACTGCCACGTTTCTTTTTATAATCCAACAATGAACAAAACATTTCATCTTCTCATCACCCTGACATTCTGATATATTCATTTTTTTTCTCTCCAATTTTAGCTAAGGCAGGCAGTGCTACATAAACTCACGTTTAAAAGTGGTCCTCTGTAGACTTTACAAAAGTGCAGAAATATTTTTTTTAGCTCAGCACAAATTTCTATCAACTGGTACTTTACCAGAAACTTCTTTTTGATTATTTTGTTGCATAAAATAATTCTGTTCCTATCATTCATCTCATACCATACCTTTTCTGTACTTAAAAAGATCATACATGTCTTAGGTATTTGCTTATTTGTGACTGTTGGAAGACCTAATCTGCAACTAGAAGTATTACAAACAGTTGCATTAGGAGATCATTTTAAACAGAAAGTTCCAAATTTTGCTTACCAAATGCAGAAATACTAACAAGGCACCATTTAACCACCTCAACAGCTATTTTAAAATTCAAATTAGGATAAAAATGGATAACATGAAAATATAGATTTACACATTATGTACCACATTAGCCCTCAGTGGTCAAGTTATAAACATTGCAAAAGCATAAATACATAAAATGGGGCAACATGGTATTAAAGCCTAGCATGGAAAACATGAAATAATGCAACATTTCCTGATACAGCTTCCTAGAAACTGACAGTACTAATTTGGCCAGAAAACTTTCAGAGGCAGAATTATTTTTCTGCAGCGCAAATAGTCTCTAATGTTAGAAAGAAAACCCTTTCTCTCAGATATAAGCTGGATTTTAACAAAGCGTGTCTTAAGCTTCACATCCGCAACGTATTATAATCTGCTTTGAAACACGGTGTGCTGCTGGCATCGGATGTATCACCCTGATGATACATCAAGCCAGGGAATTCTGAAATGGCGAGCACATAAGTAAAAATTACCTTTAAAGACCAGTGTTTGCATTCATAAGCACAACTGATGTAAAACAGATGTCTTAGTACTTGAGCTACTATTTTAAGTACAGGCATAAAACATTTTGTGCATGTTCAATGAGAGGTGTTGAACAACAGTCCTGTTGGTATGGAGCTCCTGCTGCAATGTTCTCTCCAGCCTCTGCTCTGCCACAGAGGTGGCTCTACTCCCTCTCTGAGAGCACACTGTTCTGTGCAGGGGTGTGGGGGTAACTGTACACAGGTCCCAGGAAGAGGAGGGAATATAAGAGGAGAGCATGCAGGGTTTGTCCTTCCCCGGAGCTGCAACAGCCCCGTGCTCTCAGCTGGATCTGATAACCACAGATACACAAGAGCTGACAGGGATTCTGCTGGCTGGTGGCTGGGACTGACATGGCCTATCATGAGAAAACACTTTCTTATCTTTTTCAACACATGATGAAGTCTCAATAGGATTTTTAGGAAGAAAGTAGCTAGACAGACAAAGATCCCAGTAATATCTGATTTCTTGCCAAGGAGAGATATGAAGCCTTACCAGGCAAGTCTGCAGCAATAGGAAACACCTTGGAGAGAACTTTGTTCACACACATCTGCTAAGGCCTTTGAAAGGCTCTGGCAGACCTCTAAAGTTCAGGGACTACCCTTGTCCTTACCCCAGGAGCATGATGGAGCAGGATGGAGGCAGGAGGAGACAGCTCCACTGCCCTCAATGCTGATGTTGCTGCTGGCCAGGACAAGGGGCACCCAGCAGTGCCTGGAGATTGTGACCATACTGCCAAGGTAGGAAAAGGGTATGTTCACACCTGTCACACAAAAGACCACATGGCTGCAGGTATTTCACCCATCACATCCACAGTGCCTCTCACGACACTTTTTGATGTGTCAGTGCCTCATTTCTGTTATGGGCTTTGTCTGTGTATCACAAACAATCCTGCCATTGCCGGGATGGGAGCAGTTGTCTGAAGCCTATTTTAAGTCTCCGTTGATTTGATTGTATGAGTAAGACTGCACAGGGACAACAAAGCTGGCACTGGGATTTGTGTATGCCTGAATATTATGTGTATGATGGTTCCTTTCCCCCATAAGAGCCTGCACACCTTAAGGATAACAGGATAAACCAAGGCCCTGCTGAAATAAGCCAGCCTCTTTCCATTTCCATAAGGCTTTGGGTCTGCTCCTTTAGGTACTACTGATGAACTACATTAAAATATATACACTCAGCTTTCTCTAGCTTATTCAGTGTAAGTGATGTTACTTTTTATCTACAAATATAAATTGTTTTGCTCTTTATATGTTTTTGTAAAGCCCTTGCTGAACACTGAAAAGCTACATGAGTATGTGTCTTGCTAGGAGTATAGTTATCTATTGCCAGAGACACCGGTTTCGTTTTTTGATTAGGGAAACATACACAATGTTGTTAGAGTTAATACACCAGTTTTACTACACAAGCCACACGGGAGACAATATATTAACTGTCCTATCGAGCAATGCAAACAGCACAAAGTGTTTGGATTTCCAGCATTCTTGAGCAGTGACTTTGCTATTATACTAACAATGCCCCAGTGAATTATCATTTTCAGGTAGTAACAACTCTTGAAAATAACTCTTTCAGTCTAATTATATTGTGGGATTAGAGAAAGCCTTTCAGTGAAGATTCTTAGTCTCTGTAAACAGTTATAACTCCACAGGTTCCAGGAGGACTAATCCAATTTATATGCTGGACCTACCTCTTGCTTCTGTAAACCCTGTATTAAAGGTTATGTAATAATTAAGGATGAAGGAATAAAAAAGCCAAACACTTGATTCAAGCAATGACTTTGCACTTACTGAAATGAGGATGAACAGAATCAAGGTTCAAGAGATTAGTTATAACTAGGAGATTAGCTGGGTGCAATAAAGCCCATGTACATAACATGGAGAACTCATAGCCACATTTTGGAATAATGCATTTTAAATCTGGCAGTTCACTCTGAAGGCTCCAGTCCTGGAAAGGATTCATGATTCAAGTTTATGTGTCACAAATAAACCCACTGAAATCAGACTATTCACAGTGCAGACAGGCAAGCAGAGTTTAACTACTGTACAAATTAGGGCTCTGGCCAGAAAAAAGTTCCCTGGATTCCATGCCTCCTTCAGACTTGACCTATAAACAAAAAGGAAAATGTTTGGCATTTTGCTTAGTAGAAATAGCCCTGTTTTTCAGTGGTTTTGGTTCTACTTCAAAGAAAATCATCTATTCTTTCTCAAACAAATGTGATTTTCGCAAGAAACCACATAAAGGTCTAATTCTCTATGAACATGTTTTTAATGCTTCTCCAAAATGAGAAGAAAAATTCAATCACAATTGCCAAAATAAGGAAGCACATATAATTCATTTTCATTAATCCTGCTACAACTCCTGCCTGCAAACTCATTTGAAGCCTGTGTTCTAGATCAGAGCACAGTGTTAAAGCTGGCTCAAGGCACAGGGTTGTTAGGTGCCATATACCAAATGAAAAGTTGCTGCCTTGCTTAAGCAAGAAAAATATTTTTCTCAACATGAATACAGAGGACTAAGAAAGAGGGTGCTTTTAGCTCAAGTGTGTTGTAGATGAAACCTACTATCCAGAGCCAGGGCACAAAGCCAACAACTACTAGATCAAGAACCTGAAATTTACATTTAATCAACCTCAAGTAGGAACAAGAAATCAATTTAACACACTGTTTGCAGAACATTTACTGTGGAATCATCTTGTATGATGCGGCACTGCTAAAATTACCCCCATAGAAATCAGCTGTTATTAAGGAAAGAGCAATGGCCAAAGAAAATATGCCACAGAAGTCACTGAAATAGAACAAGGAATTTCTTTATTTTGTTTCCCAAAACTTCAAACGTAACCTTTGATAAGTCGAATGTTTGATCTTTTAGCTACCAGCACAATTTCCTAGTTACTTTTATAAACTGGAGCTTTCAAACTCCTACCTACTCCCAGTGATCTCTGCATACTGGCTTATTTAATATTCCCTCAGCTTATCTCAAGTCTCAGTGCAGCAAGGCTTTTTAGTTGCTATGGCCCTAAGCATGGAACATGAAAGAAAAGGATATCTGGGAGTCTCATTCTATATTTTTCATTTAAAAACAAGGCCTGGGAGCCTGAGGCATGTCCCCAGCCATTTTCAGTTGTTTTGGAGCTCCCACTTACACTTGGGGCATTCCATCTTCACAGGGTACTTCTTCAAATATTCACTGAGACACGCAGAAATATCAAAGTTGTATCAGACGTGTAACACTCTTTCAGTAGGGGATGGGATGTCTGTTTCCGTGATTAGCAAAAGGGACTAAATTGTTAAATTGGTCAAAGAGGTCTTGCCCGAAATTTCATGTCCTAGTTTCCTATTAGTCACTGTGGTACAATCGTCCTAATCCCAGTACTCATACAAACTGCATTTACTTTCCAGAACCCAAGTAATTCCCAGCTCCTTCAATACAGCACCGTTGCACTAATTAATCTCATTGCTGTCACAAGCCCAACAAGAGCCGATAAGCACAATATGTTACATAAAGTATGAACAGACAGTGATGGAACATCACAGTCACACTGTTTGCTTTTGTTATTCTTAGTATAAAAAGCACGATATCTTTGTGAGTACCTTTGAATTAATGTACTTGTATCATCTTAGGTTCACAGAAAAGGTAAAGTGTGTTTAAGAGGTAAGGAATTTGGAATATCTCAGCACAGCTGTTCCTGTCCAGTTGCACCAGTGACAGACAAGCACTCTTAGCTCAGGAGTTGCGCTGACACCAGCTCAGAAACATTTTTAAATTGGAGACTGAGGTATTGTAGAAAATATATAACTCGCACTATAGGGACACCACCAGGTGGATCAGCAATGCAGAAGGACAAAACACACAGACTCCACTAGATTTGGATGCTGACAGTTCTTCAGGGAGAGGAAAGCTCCTCTGGCAAAGAGACAGCAGAAGCACCTTATATCCCTCCTCCGGGCAGAGGGGTGCACAATTACAGTGCACTTGATTCTGCCAACTCAAACACCTCATCACAACTGTCTGGAGCTGTGAAGGACTGAACTGTTCACTCTCCAGGCCTGAAGAACACAAGAGTGATAAGAAATTACCTTTTCCTCTTGCCATTACTCATATCCTAAAAGTATATTGTAAGTGATCTCTTGGACTTCTTGCTTGAACAACAATACTTCAACAGTTCAGCCAGGATGATTATGACATGCTAACCACTATGTTAAGGAGAGAACAGTTCCACTGTCTTTGGAGGGACCCCTTTGAAACTTTAGGCTCTAATGCAGCCTACACCTCAAGCTTAATGCTGCTGTACTCGAACTGTGCTATTTTTAAATCTGGCTCAGCTATGTCTATGTTGCACTGCAACGTGCAATGTATTTGATCTCAGTTTGCTCTGGTGTGAAGATCAGGATGACACAACTCAATCCAAGTAAACTCATTGCCAAGGTCAAAGTGTTGGTATCTAGAAATGTAAGGATTTGCTGTTCCCTTTAGAGGTATTCTGACATCAGCAAGAATTAGACTCTGCATCTTTCCCTAAATCTCCTCTCATTCAGCAAAGAATATTGTATACGTGAATTAATCCAAACACTTAAGATAGTATTTCACATCCAGCTTCTGGAATATTTCAACTTTGCCTGGGAGTTTTAAAAGAGCACTGGTTATACAGATATATATATGGATCCAAAGAAATCTATCAGATATTATACATATGATGAGGGAAAACTATCTCTACTGAATTTAAAATATGCTGTAGACTTACACTGTCATTTTTTCCTTTGCTGTAAAGATTGGCAGGTAGGTATAGTGGTATAGCAGAGAAATCAGGAGCCTTTTATTGCTGGGGAGTAGACAGAGGTGGAGGATAAGAGTAAAAGCTGAATATTCTCTGCTGGTTTCAACCTTCCAGACAAAAATTGGTGTACGTTCAAAAACACAGGAAGCCTGGCACACAGAGGTAAAGACAAAGGCTGCTTAAGATAAATATTTCCCAAGTAACAGAACATCTCCAGCTAACAAAGCTACAGAAGCTGAAGAACAGAGAAAGCACACAGTGGCCTAAATAGATTTCTACTTCCAATTTCTGAATATTTGAAAATCTTTGACTTCTGCACTTTGAAGCTAACTGGTCATTGAACACTATGCATGATGTCTGTTGTTTAGAGCCTGTTGTTTTTAAATCATTGCTTTCACAAGCAATTTTGTTGACAGTAGCATGTCATTAAAATTATTTTTAAATATCTTTTTGTAAAGTTTACTTAAGAAAGAAAAAGCCTATCCTTGAAAGTCAGAGACATTTTAGATGAGCACAGAGAAAGACATTACAATACTTCTTTGTGAACTCAGCTATGACTTATATCTGTTTGCTGTTGTGCATTAAAGTTTCATAAAAAATAATGACTCAAGTAGAAAATGAAACTTTGCTACAGTGCAAATCTTTTGGAGCTTTTCACCTGAATTTCTCAAAGAAACTTACATAATTATTACTTGTTTGAACTCAGCAATAACCGTGAGATAGATACAAAGCATATGACAGATATTGCTGAGTGCTGTGGAACA
The DNA here is from genome assembly GCF_009829145.1 of Chiroxiphia lanceolata. NCBI lineage: Eukaryota > Metazoa > Chordata > Aves > Passeriformes > Pipridae > Chiroxiphia > Chiroxiphia lanceolata. The sequence continues at coordinate 14,800,693 of NC_045646.1, forward strand.
CGATTCAGAAATTATACAGACCATAACTCAGCAGATATTGCTACTACGTCGAGTATACTGCAGCACTCAGGAAACTTTAGCTTCTTCTCCACTGAGAGTTCTTAGTAGTCATGTGCCTGAGCAGTTTAATGAAATAGGTATTTTATTAATGCTGCCAGAAAAAGAAAGCTTACTGTGAGAAGGAAAATATATACTTGGGATTTAATATGCAATTTAAATTTATAAGAAACCCCAGAAGTTGTAAATTGTGCTCTGGTGTAGGGGAGGGCTACTCCCAAACTTTGAATTCCTTAGGGGCATGTAGAGGTGTTTTAGGGGCTCACTTTCTAATTCCAGTTTCTCCTCCTCAAATACCGAACATATTTGACCCCAACACATGCAATATCTGTGCATGTAGAGAGAAAAACCCAAACTGTTACAAAGCTTCTTGGGTTTGTTATCTAATATTTACACACAGATCACCCCATGGCAGATGAAGACCTAACAGGGCTGAGTACTGTGGGGTTTTGAAACAATGTGAAAACACTAGACATTTATTATGCCTCTGCCTAACCTGTGGCTAACCTGCTTAGAGTTTCCTGCTCTTCAAAAACAAAGAGTTTCCCCATGTTTTTTTACATCAGTGAAAAAAGAACACTGTTGTTCATCTGTCTTGGAAGCCTCTGCCAAATTTTCTGAATCTGTGGTTTAAGAAAAATCATAGTTTCAGTAAGTGCTACCACTTTTTTTTTTTTGTCCTAAACATTGAATGTTATATTCCCCTCAAAATCTGCCTCCTGCATGGGAGTTCTTGCTTTGTTCCAAATATAGGACACAAACTGTTGGTGACATTTCTTGCCTCTTTTGCATCACTATTCTGGATTTCACCATCTGTATCAAGCAAAGAATCCAGTAAAGGTTTCTTTTCATCCCAGTTATATTCTAATATGCTTTTAAAAATTGTTTTACCCTTTAACCATTGATATATTTCCATTAGTGTCCTTCATCAGATAAAGTTTTACTCCAATAATATGTGTTTTAATGAGAATGTCTTTTGACCACTGTAATACATTATTTAGGCAAGACTGCTTTATCTGACTGTGGTTTTGATTAATACTTTTCACTTTAAAGGTATGACTCAAGCAGAAAGTTTCAGTAGTTTTTAGTCAGAGTTATCACACTCCAGCTATATTCTATTGTGCAAAGAAAGGCTAGTGAATTGTAATTAGGGAATGTTTTTCTGAAGGAAATTGTTTTTCTGAAGGAAATCCAACTGACTTACTGGGCTTAGAACAAAACTTTACTGAGAAGCTATGTTTTATTTTTAAAATATCTGATGAAACTGCTTAGTAATCCTGCCAGCATTCACCAACTATGTAAGCTATAGTTGTTATAACAAAGGTTTTCTTCATGCATATTATTGGCTGGTGCTTGCAGCTCAGATTGTTCCCTAGGGAGGTTAGCTTGGGAAAATATAACTTAGTAACACAGACACAGTAAGTCTGCATGTATGTGGGTCTTAACCATACACCTAAGAGCAGTGCTGGCAGGAATACTAAAACATGTCAGCCAGTAGTGATCTAACTTTAGGTCACACTATCTACAGATGCAAAAGTAAAATGGAGTTAGATGTCACGGACTAGCCCAAACACACTCTGAAGAATAGAGAGCTGAGGTTAATGAGAAATACATTTACATTTGGATATTTGTTATCACATTATAAAGCAGTGGAAACATCAAAAATTATCTCTATTCTCTTAAAACCAAGCCCATAAGGTTTCTTCTTCCTTCTTTTTTCCCCCCAGTAAGTCAAATGGAGATACAAGAAAGGAAATAAAGGAATGTTACAATGGAATAGATTGTCTTAAATTATAAACTAAGTATTTTGAAGGCTAGAAAAAACATTACATTTGTAGTGATGCATAGCTAAAAATTGTCACATTCCTATTCCTTTTTTTTTTTTCTTATGGAGAACTTAACACTCACTTGATCCAATAGCCCTACATATAAGAAATTTGCAGAATTTAGAAATCCATTGAAGGCTTTTCATCTGTAAAACAATTTGATAGTATGTTTCATTTTAAAACATATTCACTTTAAGAGGATAATCGTATCTTTGTATAAAGAGAAACCACCTAAACCTGAATCATCCAACATAACATTCACCAACTGAAAAAGAAGAAAGCAAATGAAGAGGAAAATAGCTCATTCACTACACATTGTATGCAAAACTCCATTTACTTGCTTTATGAGGGATTTTTGGAAGGTTTAAAGAAGCTGGAGTGATAGGTTAGTTTTGTATGCCAAATTAACCTAAAATCTTGCAATAGGCAAATGGAGCATGTAACTAAATGTAATGCTTTAGTACTAGTTAAGGAGCAAATGTATCTTATTTATGGAGAGTTTTCCCACATTAAAAGCACAGTGGAAAGACATTAATCATTGCTTGCTTTCTACAATTTGGTTTGATCTAATGCTCACATGAAAGAAATACTCTGGCAGCTTGGTCTTACAGAAAAGTAGATGGTTACTTTTAAGAGTATTTCTATTAAAGTCTAGTGAAAAAACTTGTCTGTGTAGTGCAAATGGGGCACTACCAAAAGCTACACACACTATTATTCCTAATAGTTATTATTCTGCATTCAGATTCTTACAATTGCATTTGTCATCAGTGTATGGGGAACTTCTTCCAAAATTGAATCAAACTTCAAAAGACAAAGCCTTTTTGTAAGGCTAACACTTTGCCATCTTCCTGAGCATTCTCAGAGTGGGAATTCATAAAACATTAAGTTTGGTTTTTTTCTTTCGTGCAAACTGGTAAAAAATAGACAGAATCACTTAGGGTTTCTTTTAAGAGAGATCACAATATCATTTTACTAATAAAACAGTCTTTCATGCAAAAACTTCAAATAAATTTGCCTAATTTGCCCTAGGACCAACTTGAACTTTTGGCACCCACAGTGTTCCTTGTCAAGGAGATCACAGGCCTGCTACCCCTTAATGCTTCTGCTCATGCTGTTTGTTTTGACCTCCACCCACCCTGGCTTCATCCAATGCCCTCCCGTTACTATTGCTGTTAAAAACAGCAACTACTCCCTATCCATTCTTTGCACGTTGCTAATGGTTCTATAGACTGCTATCATACGCCTGTTTATTCAGTTTAGAGAGCTCAGGCTCTTCACTCAGACACCAAACTAAGCACATTAACTTTGGTGTTTTAACTGCACCTTGCTCCACCTCCTTTTTTGTTGTAATCTTTGTGTGTGACAAATTGGAAAAAAAAAATAAAAGCCTTTCCCAACAATCAGTATTTACCTCTTATAAAAATTCTAAAATTTCTAGCAAACGAAAAATATCAAGAAAAAAGAGGAAAGGGAAGGTTTTTCTGATGCATAGGGGACAACAGCCACTACTTTCTTGATGTAATTTTCATAGGACTTTCCAATAGTTCCAGCCGTCACTAGGCTCTACAATGCAGCAAACCCAGCACAGAGAGCTACTTCTAGTTTGGATATTCTATTTTATTCCTTCTGCTCTTGAGCATCCTATGTTTTTTTTTATTCCTTCTCTCATTCCCAGTTGTTTCATGTTCTCTGAAGACCATAAATGATCTTTCACTTAGGTTGATGATTAAAATAACTCCTTTTCAAAAGCAGAAGGGTAAAAAGATGATGAACACAGATATAATACACCTGGAAGAAAAACTCTTAAAAGGTAGAGGTCTTAGACAGCAAATTTGCTTATTTGACTGCATTTATTCTTTCAGTCATCAACTAGCTTTGAATTTGCAAATTATCAGAGGAAAGCAGACAGCCAGAGGAAAGACACCATCCCAAGAGCAGGCTAATTATCCCCATGGCCAAAGATTTCCAAACTTGAAAGGAAAACAGTAAGAGAAAGAAAAAAAAAAAAAAAAAAAAAAAACAGAAAAATGAGAGACTGGCTGGTCATCAGTTCTGTTCTTAGTGTATCTTTGATGAGATGGTTTAAACACTTTGAAGTAAAAGGATCTTGATCACCACAATGGCTGATGCAGTTAAACTGTTTATAGTGAAGGGAGACATCACAGATAATTCCTATTCACAAAACTGAAATCAAGTCTTCTAAAATGAAAAAAAAAAGTTCCTTTTTTTCTTATGAGTGTACCAATTTCTGATTCTTGGGTAATTGACAAAATGGTTTATAACATTTCTACAACAAAGAGCATGATTCTATAGTGAAAGATGTAGTCAGGGAGAGAGTGACTTTAAAAAAATCCAAACCAAACCTGTACTTATTATCCACAGAAAAAGGAAAGAAAGTAAAGGTTCCTGCTAAAAGTCAAAAAAGGACTAAGTTAATAATGTGAAGACCCTTGAGTAATTCCTAATTCGACTATAAGCATAACTCAAATATAAGATTTGCATGATGCCCTCAAGTGTCATTATTGCTGCTTGATTGTATTAATTAATACATTGCCAGCATCAGCTAGATAAACATTGGTTCCTGCTTTGTGAATGATTCCTTAAATTGAAAGGCAGTGCAGGATTTTGTGAAAACAAGTTATTGTTATGTTTACTCCAGTAAGCTTGTAGCTCACTATAATTATAAAGTAATATAAAGAATTTGCATTTCTAATGACTTGGGGTTTTTTCCCTTCAGACTATCTACTTCTGCATTTTCAACTGTCATAATCAGTCTGAGAGGATTGTCTCAAGGATAACAAGGAAGAATGGAAAATTCAAACCAACCTCCATAGACAGCAAGATGACTTTCATTAGATTTGGTAGGATACAGCTACACTTTGTTCTTTCACCCACACTGATAAATACTCCCATCGTGTACGGTAATCAGACTGGGAAAACATACAGAAAATGGAAGAGTCAGATTTAAACTACATTTCTGAATAATTACATCAAGATGTGCCACTTACTAAGGTGGAGTTTTTTTTCCTAACTGAAAAACATTAAAGAAAGTGCACAGTAATTATTTTTCTTAGAGGATGCAAATCTTTATACTGACATGAAAAAGAAATGGAACAGTATATCTACTATAAGATATTAACAGGCACCCCAAGGACAGTAGTACACAGTATCTCACAATACTTCAGAAGGGAAGGAAAATCAAAGCAGTTCAGCATAGAGCAAACAAGTTTTTCAATAGGCTCCTTCTGTTTTACAGGCTTGAGCAGAAAGGTTCTGAGACCTTCCAAGAGAGGGAAAGCACCAGCACACACAATTCCCCCCAGACACAGAGATTACAGCCACAGTCCTATTGATTTTGATGAGATTATTAAATACTGAAATGAATGCTGTTTGATTTAATGAGACTTTTTATAGATACAAAGTGCTTTCCTTAATTGTAACGAGTAGAATGTAGGTAAGAGAACGGTATTGGATCCTCAGTCTTTTTGTGTATAAAAAAGAGGAATTTCCTGAGCTGCAGGACTGAAATGTCCCACCCCATCAGGGAGATAGGAGGTGCTCTTTCATCTTTGACATTGGGATGTTTTTTTCCTAATATTATTTCTGAACAAAGCATCCTTCATCTATGTTTAAAAAAGAAAACAAAACAAAACACACGAAACTGTCATCTTCTAATGCCTTTTAGTTTTTACTTCAAAATACTTAGTTATCCTTACCACCTGACATGACTCCATTACAAATGATGAAAAAAATGTTTAGTCTTTTGACTAAACCTATTATACCACGAAAATTTATTTCTCTTCCTGAATCTCAATTTGATATAGGGCTACAGTATAATTATAGCAAGTTCTATCCAAGAAAAGAGAATTTACTAAGATTAAATTGCATCACATTCATCATGCTAATTCTAGATGCACTTACTACCCAAAATCTCAGTTGAAGTTTGCTTAAAGTAAAAAACATACAAACAAAATGAACAATTATTTGAAGTATAAATTTAAAAGTGTGCCAATATTGAAAGTCTGTTTGCCTGGGTATGAAATGGGAATGAAAAGACAAGTGTTAAGCAATGACTAGTGCAGAACACAACATGTAGAATACAGGGGTTTCCTCTCTGTGCACTGAGCATGGGAAGCAACATGTGAGTAGATTCAACTCTATGATGACAATTTAAAGAATACACCAAGTCTAACACATTTCAGCCTTCATCCTTCTTTCTACAGAGCTTATATAATCACCAATAAATACTAGTGCACGTTAGTAATCTAATCAAGCTTTTCTTAATGTATATGTTCCACAGATCCTTCTCTATGAAACACAGTATCGTGACACACAGGATAATTTACACTGAAATATATTAACAGAATTCCATCAGTCTAAGAGATTTCCATCCATTCCTATTGTAATTTAAGTTCATTCAGCAATTGTTACAATAACCTTCAAACTCCTTGTAAAAGTGACAGATTTTCTGTGCTGGTTATAAAAAAAAAATAACCCAGCACCCCAACGCCAGTTCTTAACACAGATAATTCTTTAAATAAACAGGAAAAAAACTGCTTCACTGACTGAATTAACATGCTATAAGAATTATGGTATTCATTCTGATTTTGCATCTTAAATTGACCCCACTTGAGGAAATACCCAAGGCAAACCACTAATTTTTACCTTTGCTACAGGGCTGCTGCCAAGGAAATGCATTCTGACAGACAAATCACGATCTCAGCTTCTATGGGTTTCTTTTGGATACAGCAATCGAGATTATTAAATGCTTAAATAACTAGAGGAGTCAAACCACTTAGTATATAACATTCTGACCAAGTCAGAACACAAACATGAAATTCAAGTTAAAATGTTCTTCTTCTCCCTCTAGAACGGTCTAGTCCCAGAAATTTCATTTCCCATTAAGTAAGGAATACAGAATATGCTACATATGTTTTCAATAGCTACTAACTCAAGGGAATTAGAGAGTAATAGATCATTTAAATTCAAAAAGACAGAATTTCCCTTTTAAGCCAGCACTCCAAACAGAATTATTTGAAATGGTGAGAGGAGAGAGAATCACTTCAATCTTTTTCACTAACTGGATGAGCTCCAACAGGTAAAAGACTAATAGGGCCTTTGGTGCATAACTAACCAAACCTCTCCCTGGCAACAATTACAGCAGCTGCCTGAGACTTGGAATTGTGCCACTGGAAAGTGGACAGACACTCACGGCATAAAGAAAAACCTGACTTCCTTTCACAAAGAGAGATTTTTGCTGCACCTGTAGAGCCGGAGCAACTGCAAAGCCCTCAAGGGACACCGTGACTTTGAGGCCATAGCCGGGGTACCCCACTGCATTCCCTGACATACACTGGCATATCCAGACCCCTACAGGAATGAAGCTTCAGGAGATGGGAGGGAGTGAGAGACTGATGGCGAAACCCACTGACAAGCGCTGTCTGATTTCCCAGGCGAGAGAAAAAGCCTTCATTCACCATGGTTTCTAATGGAAAAAATTCCTTTATCCCTCTTACAGTGTATTTCTGCATCTCATTTGCTATTTTGCTTAACACAAGTCAAGTTGGAGCATAATCTGTGTTTTAGTGCTTTCTTCTCAGCTGGGAAGACCTGTAATTGTACATGTTTCTATTCATCTGAAGGATTTAATGAGCTTCCAATAAAATCTGCTATCAAAGGCAAATATGCAAGCCATGAGGACAAAAAGAATGTGTGCACCTCAGTTAAATTTCAAATACCCTGAGGACCCATATGAACTTTCACTCTGTCCTGTGTCTGTCTAACATAGCATAATACATAAAAATGAACCAATTAAAATCCAAGCCTTTTACTTGCTAAAAACTCGAGTTCATCCAATGGAAGAGCTTTTACGCTGCCATGCCAGAGTGCTCCATGTAATGATAGCAAGAGTAGAACAGAACTGCCCTTAAACCTTCTGACTATAATAAACAGAATGTTGAAGGAATAAACTTGATGCAGAATAAAACCCCTCCCTGATCTGTTTTATAGGCTAAGTAAAAACAAAGAGCATAAATAAAACTTAATTAAACAAACAAAACCCCCAGAAAACAAATCTGAACTAAAAACACTGAAAGATGAAGTTCCCAACTATTTTTTACAGCACTCATTCATCTTTTTCAACTTCTAGCTTGTTATTTCATTTTTCCAGAGAATGAGTGTCACAGTTCAAAAACTACCACAAAAGAATATGTTTCTTATGGGCCCAGTCAATTTTACAAAGTTATGGATAAAAGGAGCAACTGGAGAATATTCTCTCTAGAAGGGTAAGCAGCAGAAAGCTGTGCTGTGGGAAGCCTCTTGTACCCTGCCTTAGCTGCTCTGTGATCAGAAGGAAGGCTGTTTTCTCTCGGGGTGAACGAGGTAGAACAAACTAACTGAGCAGAGGCTCCATCTCCTGCTTTGGAGGGTTTTTAATGCAGTACAGGGAAATGTAGTAACTTACGGTCTGTTTACTGAAGTAACTGTTAAATCACTTAACAGTGAAATTCCCTGTAAAAGCTGCAGTTGAAATAGTATCACAGACATGCAAAAATTGCCTCCTCAACTTGCTTTGGTTTCCAATAATGTCAGAATTTTTAAGTATTTAGGTGTGGAGAAACATCAGCCTTCTCTTACTAATTGCTAAACATGGTCAGCATTAAGTCCTATGTATTTTGGCAGATTACTTACATCTTCTCGTTGGTTTTTTTGTGTTTTAGTTTTGGGTGGGGTTTTTTGTTTGTTTGGTTTGGTTTTTTAAAAAAATTATATTAATATATCCGCTAAATAACTTCTGTGTCTTTCAAGTAGTTTAACCTCCAGCTCTCCCATAAATATCCATGATAAATCTGTTGCAGTCTAACCAATAACAACAGGAACTATTTGACAAAGGAAAGAAAAATTTTACAAAATGCATAGTTCAGTTCAATGCAATTTGGCTGTCATACTGTGACCAGTCAGCTGTGTTTTACATGGCAGCGTACATTCATTTCCACGTGGACTTTATTCATAACCTACATCTATACTCCAGCAACATGGAAATGCTTTTCTGCTTGGAGAACTACATTTTTAAAACAGAGCAGAGTGTGACGAAAACATCATATTTTGCTCTTACTGCTAATATATTTTTAAAAAGAAAAAAAATCAATGATAAAGTAATTTCCTTGACTCCTAGGGGAAGAGGTATGTACATGATTATCTGGATGACTTCAAATTCTTCTTTGATGTCTTTTCACTTATGATCAGACTAAAATTTGGCATTTAAGATCGATGACATAGACCTTTTTTGTGGGTTGCTGCTATACTGCCTCTCTCTTACTTTCCCATATTTCATAGAACAGAAGAGGAACATATTTCGAGTTCTACAGAACACCAGTTTCACTGTCAGTGAAATTGCATGTGATTTGACAAACATGAATTTGATTATATTCCAGCATCCACCAGACCTTCAAGAATCTGGGATAAACATATAAGAAGGGCACTCTCTCTAATAGCACAATCCTAGAAATCTTCTAGAAGGTGTACTTACACTTCTAGAAAGTGTAAAGACAGAAATTGGGACACTTCATAAAAATCCAGTGAGAGTGGAATTATGTAATAGTCAATAAAATGACTAATAAAACACATGCTTCTTAGAAATCATATCAATATCTATACTCCTTTATGCTTCAAAGGAAAAAAAACCCACCTAACTATGAATTAGTACTAATTAATACTTTACATTAACGTCTTTGCTAATTCAGGTAGTCTGGTGATTTACCAGCTACCACTCATATATATTCTTGTCTAATTAAGGCTGATAACTCATATTGTGTGCAGATGCCTACATCAGCCCCTTTCAGATGAGAAGGAAAGTTCTTCCACTGATCATCTTCCAATCATTTTGTCACAAATGAAGTCATGGAATTATGATATAATGGAAAATTCATAATGATTTTTCCATTATCTGACAAGCACACACTTGTCAGTGTGCATGGGGGTCTCTTATTTGGATCTCTGCAATGCAGAGAGACAAATAAGCTGTAAAGCACTGAGCTTTCTGGTAGCTATAATGCTCCTTACTAGCACCATAAGAGAAAAAAAGAAAATTTCCTACACATAACCTTATGTTAAAGGCAAACTCAAAGTGCAGAATAACTCATTAAGGCCTTGAAACTGTAAAAAAACTAGGTACACATATATAAAAATATTTTAAAAAATACACTCTCTGCTCCAGAAACTTAAACTACCTCTATGACAAATCACAAAATGGAGAAAAAACAAACTAATACAAGAAATATCTATAATCAATCCGCTGAAGAACCTTAGCTATCCAATTTTTGAAAAGGAAAGCTATAGTAGCATGTTCCAAATTATTATATCTTTTTCTCCTTTCAAAGGTATTATTCTTTTGAGCTTTTATTCATTGCATGAGAGGCCCATACCCTAAGAAAGACAAATGACAGAACCTGCTAACTCATAAGAGTGAACACTTTGAGGGTTATTCAGGGACTCACTGATTCTCCATATTTTTGTCATGTTCAACAGTGGATTTATTCTAGAAGATGAAGTCCCCATGCTAGGTATTCTAGGTAGTTTTACAGAACTGCACTTCCCCAAGAATATTTTATTGTAACCATAAATAAGTATTTGTAGAGTACCAGAGATAATTGATGTTGGCTGTGAGTAACTCTGTTAATAACAGCTCCCTCCAATGTTCTAAATAAAATTTATTTATGGCCACACAGGAACCATATAAAACACAGTATACACACCGCTACAGGCATCAAAAACTGGTTAAATAAATGATGTTTCATTTGCATGTGAAGGTAATAAACATTCTTGCATTTGCTAAATTTATTTGTGCCTTACATCACTCTCTGGCTCCTCAGCAGTACACAAGTCTCTGCATTCACATGAGAATTCCAGCATTTCCTGACTCTTCAGCACTCTATGTATCTCAGGGATTCTTCTTCTCCAATACTATCCTTACATTATTTTCCAGTACTCCTGTATCTACTTTCACTCCTGTCTCTTTACAGTAACACAAATTCTGTTATCAGCCTTCAAGCCTTTCTAAAACCCTGACTACAACACAGAGATATTGACACTCTTTAAATTAGGATCAGTAAAGTCACTAGTTTAGTCTTGCTTTCCAAAGAGACATTCATATACAGTTTACAAACAAAGTTGAGAGGTAAACATTACAAATTTTTTACAGATGTCAGTACAATGTCCAACAGTGTGTCATTAACAAGTATTTTCAGATCTATGTGTACAAAGAACTGTACACAAGCACTTTACCAGTCCAAGCAGTTACCTGTTAAAACTCTGTAGTTAAAAAAAAAGGTAGTAACTTTGTAGCTAGAGCATGTGGTTAAAACTCTATAAATTATCTGTAAATATAATACTAATTTATGAAATATGAATTTACTTTCAAAAACTTTGATAATCATGGAGGTTTAAGTCAGACCTCCATTTTCTGAGATTTAACACTCAAAAGTTGAAACGTGACTTCTCAGTCCATGTGCTTTCTCCTACTTTATACAGCATCTCTGCACTGGAGACACCCAACCTCATTCATATAATACTGAAATCCTTTCATCAGCCATCACTCCTCAATGTTGTTGCTAGCTTGAAAAGCAATTCTAATTTCACTTCTTTTAGTAGTACTCACTTTTTATTTTCACATAATACCTTCTATTTAATTTATCCCATTTATTCTCGGTCTAGATATGCTTTATACTCTTACATGTATGTGTTCAGCAAAAGTCTACTTCTAAGATACCTTTCTGCATTAACTAGAGCCAGAGCTAAAGACCAGCTGAAACAGCCAAATAATCTCATAAAAAGCATATCAAAGGACTTTGGGTACCTTGCACAAAGGGAATGCTACTCCCTCGGAAGTGATGTTCTAAGGACCTGTCTACACAGGGAAGTGACTTTCAAAAAGATGTAAATGTAAGGGGAGATTGCTATCCTAAGCAGGCTTCTTCTGTAAACACTTATGTACTGAAATGAAAACGCTGCATATCCCAAGAAGAGCAGTTTCCCTTGTAGGTAAATTCTAAGTGAGCATCCCCAGAAGGTAATGCAGGTCCTAGGTTTCTTAGCAAATTGCTCATATTTTCTGTGTGGCTCATTTTTATGACGAATCCTCCAGATGAAATAAATGCCAACACTTTGGAGGAGCAGACTGCATTAAACATCATCCCAGCAGATAACACCATTCACTGACAGAGCACTCTGACTTAAGGGAATAAAGCACCAACCAAAAAAAAAAAAAAAAACAACCAAAATAAACCAACAGCAACCTCTTTTGAGGCCTATGGAAGAGCTGTGTCCAAGCTCCTCTTGTCTCAGACTTGGTATTAGCTACAAAAGCACCTTCTCTAGAAAGGCAGATGTTTGGCAGACACAGTGATGCCAAAGCAGCAAACAGCAAAGTCAACACAACACACCACTGAACAATCCATCAGAACTTGGAAAACCACTGATTGTATTTTCAAAACTGCAAAACTTTAAAGGGAAATATATATATTCTACAGCACTAGGTATTCGGGACAATGTTTCCTAGACCTTGCTAAAAGACCACAAACACTTTTTCTTAAAAGAGACTTGTAAGGAATATGGAGCACAATATGTGAGGAACCCAACCATGCTCAGGGAGCACTGCAGTGCAAAAGGAAAGCTGACTGAATAGTTTCAATTTTACAATTAAAAAATATTCACTTCATTGAAATAGAAATGTTGATTTTTCAATTTCACATTCTAGGGTTACAAAAAAAAGACATTTTTGTAATTTAAAAGTCCCATAACTTTACCTTGTAGATTCATTTTCTCTCATTCCATTTGGATTTTTATTATGCTTTTGTATTTACGTTTTGTTTCTATCAAACATACAGCTATGATGCAAGTATTCTGCATTCCCCTCCCTTTCCAATCACTTTAAAAGATTTTCTTTCCAAACAAACAAGAAGTATAAAAAAATAATCATTTCTGCTTTACAAGTGCCACTCATGTGGAACTAAACTGAATCACACAACAATTAACAATATGTTAATGAACTAAACCAGAAGTTTAATGGAGATAAAAAAGCAGTTCTAGCCATTATAACAAGTAGATTATTTTAAACAAAAGCTTCCTGCAGCTAAATACACCACATAAACAATAAATTTCAGTTTGTGATTACAAAAACTGATTTTTATTTGCAGCAATTTGCAAACTTAGCAATACACAGAGATTAGAAACAGAGTATTTCCTGCTACAGATAACATGGAAATTTTACCTTGTAAAAGGTGGAGCACGGCAACCATAAAACATGAGGGTTTTGTCAAGTGATCACCACACCTGGTATTATTTAACAAGGCACAAAAAGGTAAAATCCTAGCACAAGATATAGCGGTTTCAAACTGAAGTTGATGAAATTTTGGCTTGAGAGAGGTCACAATTTATGTTAAACTGATCTTAATACAATAAGAAATGAGTTCTCCAGTTATGAGATAAAAATATATATACTAGAAGTAAAAAGAAAAAAAAAAAGTTGCTAAGCTAAGAAATCTTTTAGCCCTAGAAAATTACTGCATTGATTGTTCTTTTGAACTATCCATTACTGTTTCACACCATTCCTTCACTCTCTTTAAATGTCAAAACCAAGTTGCATGGTATCCCCAGCACATGCTGGGTGGCATCTGACTGGAATTCAGAGGAAAAACAGAATTCAGTCTTGCTTAAACAGCAGCTTCACCCTCCACTGTGAGATGCAGACTCTGTGAGTGCCACACACAGGGAAAGGCCTTCAGCAACATCTGTGACCATTCCTGGCCACCAAAAACATTCTGCATTTCCCTAACAAACACATCCAAGCCCATCTTGTACAGCAGTCTCTCACATTCCCAAAATGTCTGTGTTGTTCAAATAACTTTTTTTCTTCCTTAAGACAAAACAATTTCAGCCATTTTTGAAGTGCCATTAATATAATTTATCTTGTTCATTAATGGTCTTAATTCTGTTTAGAACTCTTTGTAAATGTTTTTCTTAATGTAGTCAACTCATTTGTCTGGCACAGACCTGTTCTGTTTGTCTGTTGCCCATATGCTCATCAAAACCAAAGTATAACTGACTGCATAGACTTATTTGCATGGCTTCCCATCTGTCCCTGTCAAGTAAACTTTGTTTTATTATTTACTATTGGAAAATTAACCTTCTGTGCTCTTGAAAAATGAATCAGTCGCCTACATAAGGTAATTTACTGTTCTATTAAATTTGTAAGGCAGATCCCCTTTTGCAAAGGAGGTCCCTATTATCAGCAAATAATAAGGGAGGAGAACAAGCACATGGAGGAGAACAAGCTCTGCCACTTCCCAGCAGGAGCAGCACAGGACTGCATGACAGTTTCTGCTTCTTTATATTTAACTAAGGTAGATTTGATTAAGCCTTGTCACTGGAGTCTCCACAAGGCATTCCATCATAATTCTGTAATTCAGACTATTTAGGAAAGAAAAAGTATAAAACATTTTATAGCATACAGAGAAACTGCAACTTCAAGGTGATATAAAGTCATTCCTGGAATGTTGCCACAGTATATCCTGTTAATACGTACTGAAACGCGCCTCCTGTCCATATATATATTTAATAGATAATCTACTAACATTTAACACATACCAAAATCAGATATAAAAATTGAAAAGTGAAATTAACTTCAGATTGCTTTGTAATTATGTGGCAAGGAGGATTTACTGAATTTAGACCATGCACACCAATTGCAGCCATAACCCTGACTCCATGATCTCTGTCTGCATTCAAGACAACAGTTGTGCCACACCCAGACACAAGCAGAGGGATATATTTATCCCAAAGGAAACAGCAAGTTCCATAATTTACCTTTGCCTATAAAGGGGCAAAATACTTTGTGAAGTGACATGGTGCTTTTCCACTTATACCCCAGGAGGAGAAGTAGGAGGGGCAGGACCTGTGGAGTGACACTGCTCTGCACAGAAGAGCTCAGGTCATCAGTGTATTGTGTATTTCCTCAGCTTCCTAGAAGTTAGAATTGGAACCTAGCTAAATATTTCTTGGGTTTCAGTGTGTATTTACAACATATGGTGTATGTAATAAACGTGAAATTAAACAAAGAAAGTAATGTAGACACCTTAGACAGGTGTACCTTCCACTTTCCAATAAACACACAATTCTCATAGACTTCTGTGCATGTCCTGCGTGAATGATGACCACATAAAAACTTTGCAATCTACCTTTATGTGTGTAATTATAATTCATAAATATGCAGTATAAACACAAAATATCCTCGAGAGACTATAACCATCCAGAAAAAAAAAAAAAGAAATATTATAGCTTCTCTTATTTTATTTTTAAAAACTGCAGCATTGTTGGCATACTAGCCTAACATTTCAGAAATTCAATTAAAATACGCCTTTTGCATTGTTCACAGATTTCATAAACCTCCTCCTTTGAAATACTGGCTGCTGCAAATGGAAATTTCTTAGGAATACTTACACACACCTGAGCACAATGTAAAATAAAGGCAGTCCCTGAGCAGGAGTACCCGGGCAGCAGTGTGCCTTCCAGCAGCATCTCGTGGTCCTTTACCAAGACTATACAAAAGACTTCAAATGCCTGATTTACCTAATCCAGATCACTCCCATCTCAAGTGTGTTGATGTGTTGATAATCTGCCTTGAGGCTGATCCGTGTTGCTCCCCCCTGTGCCCACCCAGGTAATCCATGTCTGGGAGGTGACTCCTGGTTGAAAGGTCTCAGGCTCTCCAGTCCCTGCCCCGGGAGCAGCACTGCGGCCGCTGGTGCTCCCATGTGCCACCAGAACCCAGGCAGTAAATCCCAGCTGATAATCTAACCCAGACAGCTGCACCACGGAACAATTAGCAGCTTGTAAACTTGAAGCACTGCTCTAAAGCCAGAGGTTTATGCTAAAGCCGGTGTGAAAGAGTCTGGTGGATTAGATGTGCAGACTACTTAGCAAGCTTTACTCTGCCACAACATACTGAAGCGAAAAATCACGAAGTGATAAATTCCTCAGGATGTTGCTCTAATCAAGGCAGTTTACATAAGCGTGTCCTACCTGGGAACACCATTCACACATGGGATTATTTAATCAAAAGGAAATTTAAGTGCCTGAAAGGAAATAGAGGCTTTATTATCTGCAAGCAATTGTTCAGTTGTAGCGTTCTCATTTAGTGTCTGGGGGAGCTGAAGTGACTCATGAACATATTCTGCTGTCATTTCCACTACAGGTACAAGTTAACTGCTGAAATCTCAGAACAATATTTATTTTGGTCCTGCTTAGCTGCATCTTCTGTCATTGTAAAAAATGAATTATCCAAGCAGAATCAATCAAAAACTAAGTTAAAATCAGACATGAAAATTTCCATGTCACAGGCTCGTTTTCCTCATGTTAAAGGTGATAGAAGTTCACTAAAGTAGGCCCTTCAGAAATGGTGAATGAAAAGGTTAAGGAAAGATATGGAGTGTATTTAGTGTTGCAACACCAGCAGCCCAGGGTTAAGAATCATCTGAGTACAACAGCCACAACAGCAAAACAAAACAAAACAAAACAAACAAACAAAGAAAATACCAAAACCCACAACACCACCAAAAAACCAAACCAAACAAAAAAAAACCCCAAACAAACAGAAAAAAAAAAAAATCAAACCAACAAAAGAAAAAAAAACCCTTACTACCCAAGACAAAATTGGAAAGACTGCCTGGTGGTTGGGGTTTTTTCTTACAAATAGAGAATATTTGCAGAAGATTTTTAGGGACTTTTTGATTCAAACCATCTTCCAAAATATCAGAGATCTTCCCAAACCTTTAGTAAGCTCTGCACTCCTCTGGAATTTGCCGATCCTTGGTTGGGAAGTGCAGCGCTCAGGTAGGGCTGCAGTCACACTGAACAGCATTTCATGTTAGTCTATCCAGTTTCAGCAGGTACATTCACAAAATAGAGTGTTAATCCTGCTGGCTGAGAATAACAAAGAAATCCTATGACTTAATATATTATTTATATTTCTTTAATATTAGGCTACATTTTATTTTATGCACATTGAAACTCATGCAACCTATATTTTATTTCTGTATAGGTTATATTTCTGCTCTGTTTTGTCAGCATAATTTTTATCAAAACTCATTGTTTGCTGACATACTTGATTTAGGTTTGATTTTGATTCTCAAGTGGTCATATAATCGTTGGCCTCCTTTCACAGTCCATTATGTTAAACCAAAGCTGCAGAAACAGGATTATTTCAGTCTCAAAGTGATTCAGAGACATTAAATATTTAAAAAGTTTTTCCTTTTAGCTGCTGAGTGACTCTTGAATAACAATTAAAAAAACCCTAAAAAAACCCCACCACCATCTAAGAGATGCAACGGCAAATTCTCTTAGGCATCTACAGACACTGGTTTATTTCACACTCAGTTGCCATCCTCTTTTGGCAGCAGTCAAGTGACAAAATGAAGGAAAAAATGAAACACCTGAACTCTGGTATCATAACACAGATGTTGGATCCAGTGAACTATGTAGATCAGGTCAAGTGTACCCAGTCTTTGCTGGCCCTGGAGAGAATGCCTGGCACATCTGCAGCTGCAAGGGCAGAGGTTTCTGTATGTAGTAGTGTGACCTACATTTAAGGTGCACATACCCTTTACATTTTCAGTAAACTGGTAACCTGCAATTAACATTTCAAATGCAAAATGTGATGCAGAAGGGCGGTGCT